>NC_045440.1:141499525-141687872 GCF_002776525.5 Piliocolobus tephrosceles
GAAGGAAGGAAGGAAGGAAGGAAGGAAGGAAGGAAGGAAGGAAGGAAGGAAGGAAAGATTACTAGGTAGAATAGAAATGCTGGAGTAATAGTCAGTGACCTAACAGTTACATTAATAGAAATTTTCCAAAGTGAAAAAAAGAATAAATTAAAAAGAAGATGGAAGAAGAAGAGGAAGGGAGACATAGAAGCCTATAAGATAATAATAAAAATTCTAAGATATGCATGCTTACAGTCTCATCAGAGAGAAATGAGGCAGATATAATATATATTTGACGATATAATGACTGAAAACTCCCCAAATTTGTTGAAAGACTTGAAGTTTGTAGAATTCTGAAGCTAAATGAACCCCAAGCAAAATAAATACAAAAAAAAAAAAAAAAAAAATCTTAGGCACATTAGCATAAACTGCTAAAACCAAAGATAAAGAGAAAAATCTTGGAAGTCATCAGAGAAAAATAACACATTTTTAGAGGAAATTAATGGTTTCAATTAGCACTGACATCTCTATGAGAAACTATAGAGGTCAGGAGACAATATAATATCTTCAAAGTGATGACTTTTTTGTTTGTTTGTTTTTTTGTTTTTGAGATGGAGTCTCGCTCTGTCACCAGGCTGGAGTACAGTGGCATGATCTTGGCTCACTGCAACCTCCACCTCCTGGGTTCAAGCAAATCACCTGCCTCAGCCTCCTGAGTAGTTGGGACTACAGGCACGTGCCACCACGCCCAGCTAACTTTTGTGCTTTTAGTAGAGATGGGATTTCATCATGCTGCCCAGGATGGTCTGAATCTGTTGACCTCATGATCCACCTGTCTTGGCCTCCTAAAGTCCTGGGATTACAAGCGTGAGCCACTGCACCCGGCCTAAAGTGCTGAATTTTTTTAAAAGCCCTGTTAAACCAGAATAGTTTATTTAGGAAAAAAAAAATAACATTTAGGAATAAAGATGAAGTAAAGGCATTTTCAGACCAAAGGAAGTTGAGAGCATTCATCTGTAGCATACTTACAGCAGAAGGAATGCTGAAGACGTTTCAGTCTACAGAAAAATTGATACCGGATGAAAACTCAGAGCTTCAGGATGAAACGTAAAGCTTCAGAAAGGTTGAATATCCAGGAAAAAATACAAACAATTATTTTTAAACAAGAAGAAAAACTTATTTTTTTCTCTTAATTTCTTTGTATTGCATGGTGCTACTGAAAGCAAAAATTATACTCTTGTCTTAGTGATATATAATAAGCTGGAAGTAAGATAAATGAGAAGTCTAATATAAAGAATGAAGGGAAACAGGCAGAGTACAGGGGATTTTGAGGGCAGTGAAATAGTCTGTATGATGCTATAATGATGGGTACATTTATTATACATTTGTCCAAACCCACTGAATGTACACCAAGAGTGACCCCTAATGTAAGTGATGGATGATGGGTGATAATGATGTGCCAGTGTAGGTTTATCAGTTGTTACAAATGCACCACTCTGGTGGAGGATGTTGATTATGGAGGAAGCATGCATGTGGGGTGCGGAAGAGAGTATATGGAACATCTCTGTATCTTCTACTCAATATTGCTGTAACCTAAAATTTCTCTAAAACTTGGTTTATTTTAAAAATGGAGAAAAAGGCAAATAGATATATGCCCTTGCCAGACTTCTACGTGTTATGTGAAATGGTGTGTTAATGCTAAGAAGAAATGAAGATTTTTTAAAAATACATATTGTAATCCCTGAAGCAACCACTTAAAAATGATGCAAAAAGGCATATTAAAGAGCCAACAGATAAATTAAAATAAGATTCTAAAAAATATGGTAAAATTACCTAAAATAAGAAGGAAAACAGAATGGAGGAGCAAAAATGGGGGGAGGGACAAAAATGAAATAAATAGTAAAATGATAAGACTTAATTCAAGCATAGCCATCATGATGTTCCATATAAATAAACTAAACTCTTCAACTAAAGGCAGATACTATCAGAACAAATCAAAAGTCAAACCCCAATTATACAATGTTACCATTGATGTACTTCATATATAAACATACAGGCTCTAAGTCAATGGATGGAAAATATATACCATTGAAATGGCAAGCATAAGAAGTCTGAAGTAGCATGTTACTATCAGATAAAACATATTCTAAAATCAGGAGCATTAAGAGAAATTAAAAATAAAAGCTCTGTGAGGCAGGCAGGAGATGCTATTATTGCCATATCGATGTAACAGGTGGCTCACGCCCGTAATCCCAGCACTTTCAGGGGCTGAGGCTGGGGGATCACGAGGTCAGGAGATCGAGACCATCCTGGCCAACATAATGAAACCCTATCTCTACTAAAATACACAAATTTAGCCAGGTGTGGTGGTGCGTGCCTGTGGTCCCAGCTCCTCGGGAGACTCAGGAGGCTGAGGCAGGGGAATCACTCGAACCCGGGAATCGGAGATCACAGTGAGGCGAGATGGCGCCACTGCACTCCAGCCTGGGGACAGAGCAAGACTCTGTCTCAAAAAATAAAAGAAAAATGAGATTTTGAAAGGTGAACCTTGTTTAAGCATGTTTGGCTTAAAACACTTCTTTTTCATGCTGTTTTATTTGTTTAATTAATTAACAATTAATTAAACAATTTTAATTTTAATTTATTTTTAATTTTTGTGGGCACATAGTAGGTGTATATATTTATGGGGTAGATGAGGTACTTTGATACAGGCATAGAATGCATAATAATCACATCAGGGTAAATGGGGTATACATCACCTTAAGCGTTTATCCTTTCTTTGTGTGACAAACAATCCAATTATACTCTTCCGGTTGTTTTTAAATGTACAATAAATTAGTGTTGACTGTAGTCACCCTGTTGTGCAATCAAAGACTAGTTTGTTTGCTTCTTTTTTTTTTTTTAGACAGAGTCTCACTCTGTCACCGAGGCTGGACTACAGTGGTACGATTTAGGCTCACTGCATCCTCCGCCTCCTGGGTTCTAGAGATTCTCCTGCTAAAACACTTTTCACATGAGAGTACAAGTCTTCTTATCCTCAGTAGCCAACAATGCTCAGCATGAGGAAGTTAATCCACCAGTGACTGCTGAAAGAACAATCTGCTACCAGTCATCAGGGCACAGTAACCCACTGACGCACTGCCCGCACTGCCATTCGCAGCATAGTACGCACGGCGTTCTGACATACAGTGGTCACTGTAGTGAATAGCCACTGTCTTATCGTTCCAGGATCTTGGAATTACCCCTGCACCGTCAGTCATATGGCTACTGTAGAGGCTTCTAGATTATTGCAGTGTGACCCAACCCTGGCCATTCTTGATATCCAAGAATGTGTGTATAGTATAACAAGATCCTCTGTTTTTGTGTTCTTCATAATTTTGAAACTAAAACTGAGTAGGCTTCATTAATTGGGTACCTGAAGTTGTAATGTATTTAACGTGGGTAGTTTGTGGCCACGACTATGTGAAACAGATCTGAAACTTGGAAGGAGCTGTTCAGAAGAGAGACAACAAAGAATATGAAAATAGAGAAAAAGAAGCCAGGCATGGTGGCTCATGCCTGTAATCCCAGCACTTTTGGAGGCTGAGGCGGGCAGATCACGAGGTCAGGAGATCGAGACCATCCTGACCAACATGGTGAAACTCGCCTCTACTAAAAACACAAAAAATAGCCAGGCATGGTGGCGCGTGCCTGTAATCCCAGCTACTCAGGAGGCTGAGGCAGGAGAATCGCTTGAACCAGGGAGGCGGAGGTTGCAGTGAGCTAAGATTGCGCCACTGCATTCCAGCCTGGTGACAGAGCAAGACTCCATCTCAAAAAAAAAAAAAAAAAAAAGAGAGAGAGAGAGCGAGAAAAAGACACTAGTGGAAGTAAAAGAAAGTGTTGGAAAAAGTTCAAATCTTTTATTTCAGCTGATTCCCATTCTTGGGTCCTTTGAAAACTATGAATACTTTTCAAATGATTCTCCTTTTGGCTTCTGTTTATTCTGTTGTATTGTATCTGTCTCACACTAAAAAAGAAATGAAAAAAAAACAGTCGTAAAATATACTCATTTACTCCTTAGAGTTACTTAGAATCAGGAGCATCTCTCCCATTCATAATGTTTTTATTTTTAAATGTAAAATAGAAAGATTACAAGAAAAAATGCATTTTAAGCAACATCAGTAAGCTGGTGATGGAGATCTTTTGGGAGACGGGAAAGAACTTTTCAGTATCCCTAAATTTTCATTATATTGCCAGCTGCCTATTCTCCTTCCACAGCAGGCGGGTTCAGCATGGTGCATTGCTGGGCCTGCAGCAATAATCCACAGCAGCAAGAACAGTGCATCATCCAATTATATGGTCTATTGTTTCATTATTCACCCTACATCAGCTGCACCTGTCACCAACCCCACTCCCCTTTATTTTCTACCTGCAAGCTTACCCTCCCCCCGCACACACAGCAATCATAGCCTGTTCTGAGTAACTTCAGTTTCCCATCAGTTTCAGTAAGCAATATGCTTCACTTCAATTATAAATTTAGAAATAGCATTCTCTACTATTACCACCCATTTTGGCCTCTATTTTGCCATGAACGCAGTGTAGTGAGAGTAAATTATGAAATAGAAATTTTGGAACACAAAATCAAAATAGCTTCTATCCCCTGCTCTTTGATGCACACCTCAATGCAAGTAAAGTCACATACATGACAGACACATCCCACACACCATGCACACACACACACCACATACATGCAACACTTACATGCACACATACACATACACAGGCACAGGCACGCACAGCAGGAGAGACTGGCATTGGGTCAGCTGGTTAATTAATGTAACACATTTTTTGAGCCATGCTACATTTTCCTTTGGTTAAATGAATCAAATAACATTTGAGCAACACTGTGAGATATAAAATGGAAATGGAAATTTTGCATCTGCCTTAAAGGAAACTACATTGCAGCAGGTGAAGAAAATATATCCATGGAGACTATTTGCCAACAATTAGTAAGAAAGTATAAAAACGAGATTCAGGATATGTGTTCTGTTCCCAGCTAAAACAATCAGCGGTCAGGCAAACAAACAAGAAAAAGCATTAAATTTTCATAGAAATTATTTTGTATAAGGAATTTGTTAGATAATTGTTAAAAGACTAGATAAGCAAAGGCGAATACTGAAATAACAGGGGCAATTACTACAAAAATTAGCTATCCTCTCCAGGACTGGGAAAAAATGGAAATTACGCAGGTTACTGCCATAAGCTTTTAAAACTAAACACTATGTATGACCCCTTTGTGTCTCTGGCTTAATGTAGGGTAACTTCCTCAGCCTCTGACCCCATGGCTTTCAGTCTAATAGCAAGCCTCTAGCGTTAACTACTCCAATTAAAGGAAAGGGGTATAGAATGAGGAGGGTGAGGAAAGGACAGTAAAAATAATATTGCCCCTTGTGTACAGTAAAGCCCATGTAACCAGCACAAAAGGAAGTCTTCATGTGATGTACACACTTTCTGCTTGGTTGACCTTCCACTCTAGGTCATCAGAAGGAGAACACTGTAGCCGTTGGCTGATATGAGAACACAAGAGGGACAGATCTGCAAGGAAATCTCAGGAGATTGGTTGGCTATGTCTGTTATTTCTATTAGATATCTATATGTTGAACTAGGCAGCTGAAGACGCAAGTCTGGAATTCAGGTGTAAGGTCCTTCCTGGATATAGTAATTTTGAATTTATCAGATTCTAGTTAGTATTTAAAGTCATGACAGCCTATGAAATCATCAAAGGAGTGAGTATGGATGGAAGAAAGAAGTAAACTGAGATGTGAGTCCTGAGCCATACTGAGGGTTAGTGGTTGGGAGGAAAGAAATATCCAGCAAAAAAAAAAAAGTAAAAAAAGAAGAAGAAAAGAATAAGACAAAATGGATAACAGAGCAGACCTGCGGTACCCAGGACAGCCAGCTTGCAAAGGCTTCCAGGCAGAGGAACTGATCACCTTGGTCAATGCTTATATCATTCGGGATCAAGTGATAAGATAGAAAGTCCACCAGATATTTAAACAGAGAAAATTTGATGCATATCATCATTGACTAGGTGTTTAAGAACTGAAAGCAAAAAATAATAAGATATCAGAAGTCAGAGGAAGCTGTTATCACCAACGGCTTGGAGAAGCAAAGTAAAGTGATTGAAATTTATAAATTGAGAAGTTTGGAGAAAAGGAGCTGAAACAGGCATTTCAGAAGGGGGCATTGCTGAGTTGGTGTATGTATCTAAGCTCAGAAAAGGGGCCCCAGACATCCAAAACAGTGACAGACCATCTGGTGCTGGTGTCTCTGAGGAGACATGATAAAGCTGGTAGCTGGACCAGCATGTGATGGCAAAAATTGCAATTTTTCGTGGATAAATAAAATTGTATATATTTATTGTGGACAACATGGTGTTTTGATATATGTATCCATTGTGGAATAGTGTCAATCTAATGAACATATTCATTACTTCATATACTTATTTTGTGTGTGTGGTGAGAACATTTAAAATCTAATTTCTTAGCCAAATTCAAGGATACAATACATTTTTGTTAGTTATAATTACCACATTTACAATAGATCTCCTGAACTTATTCCTCCTGTGTCACAGAAATTTTGTATCCTTTGACCAACATCTCCACAATCACCAGCCCCAACAGCAGCCCTTGGCAATCACCACTTTCTTCTCTGTTTCTAACTTTTGCAATCACACACTGCTATGGGAATGAAGTACTGCTTCCTGCCAGGATTATGTTGCCAGGAATGGAAAGCAAAAGCAGTAGGATGGACAGCGTGCTTTTTCTTTTTTCTTTTTTTTTTTTTTTTTCCTAAAGACTTCCAGTCTGTTGAACTCAATGATGTGACTGGTTGTCTGGGTGAGGTAGAGCACTAGGTCTTTGTAAGAGACCAGTAAGTGGCTGAGAGAACAGGAAACCAGAGGGGTCACCCACCTGGATATGAAATACACCAAGAGAATTATGGTAGAGATCATGAGACAGGCACTAGTCTTAAAGTAGTAAAGGAAAGCCATGGTGGGTGTTGAGAGTAGGGAAGAATCATCTATGGAAACAAGAAAGAAAGTTTCAACCAAAATTTACTGAGCATTAAACCTTTGTGAACCATATGATTTGGGTACCTTGAAAGGCAGAATCATAACTGGCCTTTCAATCAAGGGTTGGCATATTTTTTTTTCTGTAAAGCATCAGCTAATCCACGTTTTAGGCATGTGAGGTATGTGGTCTCAGTCACAACTACTCAACTCCACTTCTGCTGCCAGAAAGCAGCTCTGGACAGTGTGCAAATGAAGAAATGTGGCTGTGTTTTAATAAAACTCTATTTCTTGACAATGAAAACTGAACTTGATATAATGTTTAAATGTCATAAAATATCACTCTTCTTTAGATTTTTTTAAACCATTAAAAAATGTAAATATCATTCTTAGCTCATGGGCCAGAAAAACACATTTGCTGTTGTAGGGTGTAGCTTGCCAATCCTGTATGTCAGCCGAGGCCCTGCCATCAAAGAGCATGAAAACTCACAGATAACAAGACGTAGGCATAGAAATATATGGTTAAAGGTAGAAAATATCAATGAGATTTTGGAGGGATATATTAAAATTCCCATGCAAGTTCAGGAATCAAGGATAACTGCAGAAGAAGTAGAATACAAGAAATTGTAATGCCTTAGAAACTGCCGACCTAGACATGGATGAATCACTAGCTCTCAATTTGCAGAACAAGCAGAGAAGATGTGCCTGTTGGAATAGACCCTCACATTCCTCCTTGCAGCCCTTACAGAGCCCAGTATTAGTCCTGCTTGCTCTGTTTGACTACTTTCCATAAATCAGCAAAAGCAGCAGTTTGGAAATTATTATTTCCTTAGAGTTAACATTTTCTAATCTGAGCTGTCTCAAAGGGTCAAAGTAACATTGGACATTACAGATATCCGAGATAACAGAAAGGAAATGCCCAGAGTATCACACACTAAATATAATTTACCTTTGCATGAATGATTTTCCAAGGAGCACCAGCAGGACTTAGAGAGGAGATGGAAAAGATACGTGAACTGTCTGGCAGAAATTAGCTTCTGCCAAATTGCACCCCTTCTGCTTCCTGAATGACTTGCTTTGGAATTTACGCTTAAAAAAAATCACATTCTCCTACACTGCGATTTTACAGAGGTTGCTATAATATCACTCTTCATCTCCTCATTTTCTCTCTGCCCACACCACTATTCCCAAATCAGGTAAAGTAAGAGGAAACTGGACATCAGAAAGCAAAAAGGACAAAGTCATTAAAGGTATGTGAGCACTCGAGCCAAAATCTGAAGGTTCCTACCCTGTTTCCTCTTACTTTACCTGATTTGGGAATAGTGGTGTAGGCATTGTTAAACTCCAGACAAGGCAGATGATTGAATTACTTTGTACATGAGTTTCTTTATAAAGAAATAGATATAATAATGGCATCTATCCCACAGAACTGTTACAAGGATTAATTGGGTTAATTTATGCAGATTGCTTAAAAACAGTCTCTGGTGCAGAATGAGCATTAAAAATTATTATTGATTCTAAAGTCATGTATCAAAGCTTTTGCTGACTTCTTGAGATTCAGAGCGGGGGTCCCGAAACCCCAGGCCACAGACTGGTACTGGTCTGTGGCCTGTTAGGAACCGGGCCACACAGCAGGAAGTGAGCGGCGGGTGAGTGAGCAAAGCTTCATCTGTGTTTACAGCCACTCCCTATCACTTGCATTACTGCCTAAGCTCCTCCTCCTGTCAGATCAGTGGCGACATCAGATTCTCACAGGAGCACAAACTCTATTGTGAACTGCACATGCGAGGGATCCAGGTGCCCACTCCTTATGAGAATCTAATACCTAATGATCTGTCACCATCTCCCATCACCCTCAGATGGGGCCATCTAGCTGCAGGAAAAGCAGCTCAGGCCTCCCACTGATTCTACATTATGGTGAGTTGCATAATCATTTCATTATATATTACAATGTAGTAATAATCAACATAAACCCCACCCCCCACCCCCAGTCCGTGTAATGCACTTGAATCATCCTGAAACCATCCCCCACCCCCAGTCTGTGGAAAAATTGCCTTCCACAAAACCGGTCCCTGGTGCCAAAAAGGTTGGGGACTCCTGACATAGAGGATCCATTATAAGCTCTCAACATTCTGGAACACCCTGAGCCCATTCCTATCTTACACTGTTGTACTCACTGTTGTGACAGCCCATTCCTATCTTACACTCTTGTACTCACTGCTCTCTCTAGCTGGAAAAATATTTCTATTCCTATTCTTAAAAATCCTACTCCTACATTAAGATCTAGCACTAAAATTGGCTTGATTTTGTGCATTTTCTCTGCCTCCACCAAGCATTTAATTCCTTTTGTTATGAGCTTTTGTCAGTACAGCTTTTCTTAAGTTGCGTGGTATCTAAGTTAAAATGGCTGTGCAGGAACTCTAGCTCTCTGGTACTTCCAATATAAGTGATGAATTATTCATGCCTGTAATCCCAGCACTTTGGGAGACTGAGGCTAGTGGATCACCTGAGGTCAGGAGTTCAAGACTAGCCTGACCAACATTGTGAAACCGTCTCTACTAAAAATACAAAAATTAGCTGGATGTGATAGCAGGCACCTGTAATCCCAGCTACTCAGGAGGCTGAGGCAGGAGAACTGCTTGAACTGGGGGGCAGAGGTTGCAGTGAGCCGAGATCACAACATTGCACTCCAGTCTGGGTGACAAGAGGGAAACTCCATCCCAAAAAAACAACAAAAAAATGTGGTGGCTCCAGCCTGCAATCCCAGCACTCTGGGATCATGAGGTCAGGAGATTCAGATCATCCTGGCTAACATGATGAAACCCCATCTCTACTAAAAATACACTTAGCCGGGCATGGTGGCAGGCAGGCACCTGTAGTCCCAGCTACTCTGGAGGCTGAGGCAGGAGAATCGCTTGAACCCAGGAGGTGGAGTTTGCAGTGAGCCAAGATTACACCACTGCACTCCAGCCTGGGTGACAGAGCAAGATTCTGTCTCAAAAAAAAAAAAAAAAAAAAAAAAAAAAAGATATGAAAGATCATTTATTACTCTGGGGCAAAGGATAGATTTTCCTATCTCTGTTCAATAATATTTGTTAGCCTCTGCTTCATACACAAAATAGAGTTGCAGGGTTTTATTTTTCTTTGACAGAGAATGTTCTCAGTACATTGGCTCATAAGAAATTTTCTTTCTTTGGTTCTTCTTGGTATAGCTAAAAGAGACTTTAAAAAAGTAATAAAGATAAGAAAACCTAAAAGGAATTAAGCAAAGGTACACACAGGCAGAAATCATAGAAAGCTCCAGTTCTTGTTATGGAGTAGAGCTTTCAGGTCCTGCCTGAAAACTGAGCTCACGGGCAGGAGCATGCAGCAGAATGAGGTTGTGAATTGAGCTCAGAAATGCATTGTTCAAATATGGGCCCCAAGACCTCATAGTTTTGTGAACTTGAGCAGGTCTATTTGTCCATGAGAATGGATTTCTTCATAAACATACAGAGTCATAAATGGCTAGCACTTCAAAATGCTACTACAATAATTCATTGAGTACACATTAGTGAACAACTTTTGGCATTGGACCTAACCCAGTACGGGTGTGCTTTGGCTATGTGGGGGTGGAGGGAGTGTTATTTGTGTGTTCCATATCCTTAAGAAATTAACACTTCAGTTCTAAAGGGGTGCTACAACCGGCTTCCCAGCCTGCTTCCTGCTCTCTACAACCCAAGCGACAATTCTAATGACAGACATCAAAGATCTGAAAGCCTTGACAGATCTTAAAGTCCAGCCCAAGGGTGCCCATGGATCCTGGGACCCACCCACTTCTAGTCTCAGATCTAACCGCCAGCGGCCCCATGATAGGCTGGCCTTGGTATTGACATCGATATCTTACACTCCAAAAATTCCCCATCAAAAATACAAATAGATGTCTGCCTAATCCGACAGCAACCACAATGTCCAATACACTAGGAATTGCAATAGTATGTGAGAGAAATGCCATAGCCTCAAGCCTGATGTCCTTCAACAAGACTAGGGCCAGAACCAGTCAGAATTATTCTCAGCTTGGAGAAAAGGGGGAAAAAACTATAAGGGAAGGAGAAGGAAGAAAAAGGAGTTGAGGGGGGAAAAATCGCTAAGATTTTTTTTTTTTCTAGAATCCGGAAGATTTTAGAAGCATGAGTTAAAGAATAGCCCAGAGTTAAAATTAGAATGAAAGAGAACAGATTCGTATTGCCTGGGGTAGAACACGGAACGATAATTGAATGCAAAGATTACATGAAAGAACTTTTTGAGGGAATGGGAGTGTTCTAAAACTTGATAGTGGGGGTGACTGCGTAAAACTCATCCAATGGTAGTATTAATTATCTACGGTACACTTAAAATGGGGGAATTTTATCACATGTAAACTATACACAGCAATAAAGTTGTGACCAATCCCAGACAAGGCAATCTGGGCTCCAGCCAGTGAGGCACTGCCAGGTGGATGGAGCTTGTGCCATCCTCCTGAGATGTGTGGAGCACCTGAGCGAGTTGCTTTGCTTTGTTTTTCCTAGCTGGAGAGTTAACACTGTGCATGCTCCTCAGGGGTCAGCGCTGCAGCTGTAAAGGCCTCTCTGGGCATCTCCTTTAGACTTGAAAGAAGATGACAACACCTCTGGCTTTGGGAACCAGACCCCACGAAGGCATTTTAGGGCTGCAAAGGAAGCTGAGCTGGCGCAGTACCTCAGCAGCTGTCCTTGAGCGAGGGGACAGCTGGGGATGGAAGTCTTTACTGTGAACCCTCACTCAGGTGAGTATAGGACCTATGTCAGACTTCACTGTGGAGTGGAAGAACTTGGCAGTGACTCCCCATAGGAAGGTCCCAGTTTTTCAGACTTAAAAATGTAGTATGGTGCATAAAGGAACACAGAAACTATGTCTGAACATTGGCTCTGATATTTCAGTTCCTGGGGAGCTTCAGTGGCTCCGTCACTGCAATCTTTATGCCAGTAGCTGCCTTAAAAAGGGATGTGTGCAGATTAAAGAAAACCTAGGTGCCAGCATAACCAACTGTCCCAGATTCCCCAGGACATTGAGGGTTGCCTGGACTGGGGATTTTCAAGTACTATAAACGAGGAACTCCAGGCAAACATAGATCCCTCCCTCACCCCCTCCTTAAAGCTTTAGGTACCCAAATTTGTATCTTCTGAAGAAATCTATGGCCACTGTGTGGGAGAAGGGTTATGGAGGGGTAGGGGAAGGGCTAACATGAGTATGTGGTTTCTGGAAGACGGTGATAATAATCTGAACTAGAGTAGCAAAATTTGCAAAATTAAATTAAAAGAAAATATGGTGGATTTAACCCCGGAAGTGTGGGCAGAAGGAGGAGTGGGAATCTAAATCATTAGCAGACATGTAAACATCCATTAAAGGTTTCAAACCTATTCTAGGCTGCAATAGAATCAAATATTTGTAAACAGTGCTTGGGAATAGAGGATAATTTTTTATTTTGACTAAATTGCTGTCTTGGACCATCTGCTTTTGGCTCACTTGTATTTAATCAATATGATTTTGTCAGATTACCTATAGCTATTGAGAAGAGGTGCCAGCGGGGCTTCCTGGGTCAAGTAGGGGCTCAGAAAGCTGATCTTTTCTGTAAACGGGAAGGTAAATGGAGTGAAGTCCCTTATGTACAGGCATTCTTTGCTCTTCGTACAATACTGCCTGTGCCAAGCCTGCAAGCTTTGCCCAAATGACAGTTGCCTCCATACTCAGGACCTCCTCCCTCGGCCCCACTCTCCTCCCCTACTGACTCTCCTCCATCCCGCCCCGCCAAAGTGTTAAAGGCACACCAGAAAGAGAACAGAAACTCCATGAGCCAAGCACCCAAACTATGTCCCTTATACAAGCAGTAGGAGGGGAATTTAGGCCCATCCATGTACATGTCTCTTTCTCACTCTCAGATTTAAAACAAATACAGGCAGATTTAGGGAAATTCTCAGATGATCCTGATAACTATATAGATGTCCTGCAAAGACTAGGGCAGTCCTTTGATCTAACATGGAGAGATATCATGTTATATCTTGATCAAACGTTAAGTCCTACTGAAAAGGAAGCAGCTTTAGCAGCAGCCTGGCAATTTAGGGATCTGTAGTACCTTAGCCAGGTAAACAATCGAATGGACCTGGAGGAGACGGAAAACTTCCCCACAAGGCAACAGGCAGCCCCCACTGTAGACCCTCATTAGGATACTGACTCAGATCATGGAGATTGGAGCCGCAGGCATTTGCTAACTTGCATTTTAAAAGGGTTGGGACGACTAGGAAAAAGCCTATGCACTACTCAGTGCTATCCACAAATGTGCAGAGGAAAGAGGAAATCCCCTCCGCTTTTCTAGAAAGGCTAAGGGAAGCCCAAAAAAGCACACCTCCCTAACTCCAAATTCTGTAGAAAGCCAACTAATTTTAAAAGATAAATGTATCACCCAATCAGTGGCTGACAGGAGAAAACTCCAAAAGTATGCCTTAAGCTCAGAACAAAATTTGGAGGCATTATTAAACCTGGCAACCTCAGTGTTCTATTAACAAGGACCAAGAGGAATAGCCTGAAACGGCAAAGCAAATAAGAGAAAGGCTGCAGCTTTCCTCATGGTCCTCAGACAGGCAGACCCTGGCGGCTCAGAGGGAACCAAAAGAGGAGCAGGCCAATTACCTAGTAGGGCTTGTTATCAGTGCGGTTTGCAAGGACACTTTAAGAAAGATTGTCCAACAAAAAACAAACCTGGCCCATGTCCTGGGCCATGTCCAATATGCCAAGGCAATCACTGAAAGGGGCACTGCCCCAGAGGATGAAGGCCCTCTAGGCCAGAAGCACCCAACCAGATGATTCAGCAACAGGACTGAGGGTGCCCGGGGCAAGCACCAGCTCATGCCATCACCCTCACAGAGCCCCAAGTAAGCTTGATCATTGAGGGCCAGGAAGTGGACTTCCTCCTGGACACTGGCATGGCCTTCTCAGTTTTAATCTCCTGCCCCAGAAGACTCTCCTAAAAGTCCGTTTCTATCCGAGGAATCTTAGGACAGCCTGTAACCAGGTATTTCTCTTACCTCCTTAGCTGCAATTAGGAGAACTTTGCTCTTTTCACATGCCTTTCTTATTATGCCCAAAAGTCCCACTTTCTTCTTAGGAAGGGACATAACTGTTTGGAGGAACAGAGGCAAGATGGCGCACTTCCGGGTTCTTCACCACTAACCTTCCCGCGCTGGGGAGGAGTACCGGCCGACTGCGCAAGCGCCAGCATGACGAAAAAATAAATTTGCAGTTTTGCTCCTAGACTTGCCTACTCGCTGGTTCTTTAGTACTCGCTCTGGTGGTCTTAGAAAAACAAATCAGGTGGTGCCGAAAACCCGGGAGGAGACCCCTTCTCAGGCCTCTAAGGGTTGAGGAACCTCCTCCTGCTTCCACCCCGCAGGCGGACCAGGACCTGACCAGTGTTTGTTGGCTGGTATGCAAATGGCCTCAAACAATTATCAGAAACATGTCTATAAAAGAGGGAAAAAAAGAAGCTTAACGTGCGACCTACTATCATTTAACTTTTTTGATAAAATGGTAAGGTTTCCTGCAATTCTTCAAATGAGATTTGAAGAAGTGCAGGAGTCAGCTACATAGGAAGAAAAAAATAATATTTCAAGCTAAAGGTTTCAGGTTAATCCCCTGAAAGGAGTCAGCTGGGTCCTGGCCATGCGGGCTCTAAAGGTTTATGGTGTTTCTCTTCTTAACTTAATAGCACTGAGAACCCATACAACCTTTATTAAAGGAGATGAAATAATCAGATCGGATCTGATTTAGGGTTTTTATTTTATTACTTTTTGTAAATGCCTCCCCCGACCTCCTCACTGCCAAATCTCTCACTGCAAAATGGAAAATGCATTGAAGGCAGCAGGGAAGTACCGACAGTCTATTAGAGTATACCAGGAGACAAGCAAATGTGCAAATTCATACTGCGGTGTTGGCAGGGTAGGAGAAATGGATGATTGAATAGAGATGTTTAGAAGGTAACGCATATAGGACTTGGTGATGGATTCCATTTAATGGATGCAGAAAAATGACTTACCTATCAGGAATCCTGGTTATTATCATTTACTGAAATGAGAAATACTAGAAGAGGAATGTAGCCCAATTAGCCAAATTTATCAATTTCCCAAACATTTGTTTTAATTAATTCTAAATGTTATATCATTTTTTATTGAATGAATGGTTTCAATTGCTTCTGAAAATGTCTAAGTTTTTGATGATTGGTTTTCATTTCATCTTCATGGCACTTTTAGGAATAATCTTTTTATCACAACCTAAGGGTAATGGGCAGTTTGGTATTTTTATAAATATGTTTATAGTTCATTTATACTTTGTAATCAAAATGTCTATTTTTAGCTTTTGAACATTTTAGTTTGTATTGATTATTGTAATCCTATGTTATGTTACTCTCTATTTTTTATTAGCAATTTAATATTTAGGATTATTTGTCTGATTTTTCAAAGAGTATATAATCATTAATTTGTTTCTGGCAATTAGTAGCTACATTTTAATTTATATCACATTGTATATGATATAATTTCTCTGCTGATTTCATAGTTCAAATCAAATTTTCCCACATTTTTGTATTTTCAGAAATTTTATCTAAAATTATATTTGAACTTTTTCAAATTCTTATGTATGATTAAAATATTTGGCATGATAAGTATTTTTTGTTGTTTTTGAGACAGAGTCCTACTCTGCTGCCCAGGCTGGAGTACAATTGTACCATCTCGGCTCCCTTCTGGATTCAAGAGATTCTCCTGCCTCAGCCTCCCAGGTAGCTAGGATTATAGGCGTGCACCATCACGCCAGGCTACTTTTTGCATTTTTAGTAGAGACAGGGTTTTATCATATTGGCCAGGCTGGTTTCGAACTCCTGGCCTCAGGTGATCTGCCTACCTCTGTCTCCCAAAGTGTGGCATGATAAGTATTATAGCAATCTTTTCTAGGCCTGCTTACTCCCTTTCTAACATTTTTAAAGTATTTCCCTTACACATATCATTTATTCTGTGATCAGCTACCAAATTGTCCCATCCCAACATCCTTGTTAGGACCAAGTTGAAGCATTTCATCTATGATTGCATTGTTTGACATTTTTGATAAATGTCATTTTCTCTCTTTTTCCAAATTTAGTTACTTTCAGCAGTTTTCCTATTATTAATTCATTGCTCAAATGGCATATGAAGCTCAGTTTTGCCTTTCTAATCAAGTAATAAAAACATTAATGTGTTATTATGTGAGTTGACCCTTTATGCTCCCTCCACCACACACAAGGAGCTAACTCCATTTTTATTATTTACTTTTACTTTCATCGTTGTGGTTTGCTAAATAATGACAATCCCCCCCACCGTCCAAAAAAGACACCCACGTCCTAATTCCTGAAATCTATCAATGCTACCTTATTTAAAAAAAGGACTTTGCAAGTATGACTAAGTTAAGGATCTTGAAATAGGGAGGTTCTCATGGATTACTGGGGTGTGATCTAAACACAATTACATGTGTCCTTGTAAGAGGGAAGTAGAGGGGGACTTGACACACACACATAAAAATAGACAGCAAAATGACAACAGACGCAAAGATTGGAGTGATGCAGCCACAAGTCAGGGAATACTGGCAGCTGTCAGAAGCTGGAAGAAGCAAGGAATAGATTCTCCTCTAGAGTCAGAAAAAGCACAGCCCTGCCAATTCCTTGATTTTGACCCAGTTAAACTGACTTCAGACCTCTAACTTTCAACCTGTAAAACAATAAGTTTCTGTTGTTTTAAGCAACTAAGTATGTAGTAATTTGTCACAGCAAACATAGGGAGATAATATGATGAACATACATAAGATTTTGGGTCCTTATCTTATGACTACTCATATATATATATATATATATATATATATATATATATATATATATGTACTTTTTCTAATCATTTTCAAAAAATTCTAACTCCACTGAAAGTAAATATAAATAGAATATGAAAATATTGGCATACAATCTTCATGGTCCTTACAGGATTCTTAAAAGACAAATCAAAGTTTTGATTCCTAAACTATTGTTAAAATTAGAGTTGTCATTAAGTCCTCATAAGCACCTACATGTTAAATTCCTTGTTTTAAATCTACTTAATGTATACACTTCCTTTTCTGCACAGTGCCTTTTTTTTTTTTTTAATTTTAATTCAGGGGTACATGTGCAGGTTTTTTATATAGGTTAATTGTGTTTTGTGGGGGTTAGGAGTACATGTTATTTCATTACCTCAGTGATAAGCATAGTACCCAATAGGTAGTCTTTCCATCCTCACTCCCATTCCACCCTCCATGCTCAAGTGGGCCCAGTGGCTGTTGTTCCCTTCTTTATGTCCATGTGTACTCAAAGTTTAGTTCTCACTTATAAGTGAGAGCATGGGTATTTGTTTTTCTTTTCCTGTGTTAGTTTTCGTAGGTAATGGCCTACCATCCATGTTGTTGCAAAGGGCAGGATCTTATTATTTTTTATGGCTGCATACTATTCCATGATGCATACATACCACATTTTCTTTATTCAGTCTACTGTTAATGGGTATTTAGATGGATTTCACATCTTTGCCATTGTGAATAGTGCTGTGATAAACATAAGTGAGCTTATATCTTTATGGTAAAATGATTTATATTCATTTGAGTATATACCCAGTAATGGGATTGCCAGGTCAAATCGTAGTTCTTCTTTAAGTATTTTGAGAAATTGTCACACTCCTTTCTATAATGGTTGAACTAATTTACATTCCCACCAGCAGCGTATAAGCATTCCCTTTTCTCTACAGCCTCACTAGCATCGGTTATTTTTTTTTAACTCTCATTAATAACTATTTTGACTGGTGTAAGATGATATCTCAATATGGTTTTAATTTGTACTTCTCTGATGATTAGTGATGTGTAGCATTTTGTCATATACTTGTTGTCCACATGTATGTCTTCTTTTGAAAAGTGTCTTTTCATGTCCCTTGCCCACTTTTTAATGGCATTGTTTGTTTTTTGCTTATAAGTTGTTTAAGCTCCTTATAGATTTTGGATATTAGAATTTTGTTGGATGCATAGTTTGTAAATATCTTCTCCCATTCTGTCAATTGTCTATTTACTCTGTTGTTAGTTTTTTTTTTGTTGTGCAGGAGCTCTTTAGTTTAATTAGCTCCCACTTGTCAATTTTTGTTTTGGTTGCAATTACCTATGCTTTTACTTAGTCATAAATTCTTTCCCAAAGTTGATTACCAGAATGACGTTTTCTAGATTTTCTTTTATAATTCCTATACTTTGAGGTCTTACATTTAAATGTGTAATCCATCTGGTGTTAATTTTTGTATGTGGTGACATGTAGAGGACAAGTTATTCTTCTGCATATAGCTAGATAGCTGTTGCAGCAACATTTATTGAATAGGGAGTCTTTTCTTCATTGATGATTTTTATTGACATTGTTGAAGATCAGATGACTGTATGTGTGCAGCTTTATTTCCAGGTTCTCTATTCTGGACCATTAATCCATGTGTCTGCTTATGTACTAGTACCATGCTGTTTGGGTTATTGCAGCCTTCTAGTGCCGTTTGAAGTTGAGGAATGTGATACCCTCAGATTCGCTCTTTTTGCTTAGGATCACTTTAGCTATTGGGGCTCTTATTTGCTTCCATATGAATTTTAGAACTTTTTCTCTAATTCAGTGAGAAATGTCATTGATAGTTTGATAAGAATAGCATTTAATTTGTACATTGCTCAGGGCAATATGGCCATTTTAACAGTATTGATTATTATTATTTATGAGCATGAAATGTTTTTCCATTTGTTTGTGTCATCTCTCATTTCATTCGGAAGTGTTTTGTAATTCTCATTTTAGGGATCTTTCATCTCCTTGGTTAGCTGTACTTCTAAGTTTGTGTGTGTGTGTGTGTGTGTGTGGTTATTGCGAATGGGATTGTGTTCTTGATTTGGCTCTCAAGTTGGCCTTTGTTGGTGTATAGAAATGCTACTGATATTTGTATATTGATTTTGTATTCTTAAACTTTGCTGAAGTTGTTTATCGGATCTAGGGGCTTTGGGCAGATATGGGGTTTTCTAGGTATAAAATCATATTGTCTGCAAAGAGAGATAGTTTGATTTCCTCTCTCCCTATTTGGATGCTTTTTATTCCTTTCTCTTGCTTGATTATTCTGACTCAGACACCCAGTAATATGTTGAATAGTAGTGGTGAGAAAGCGCACCCTTGTCTTGTTCTGCTTCTCAATGGGAATGCTTCCCGTTTTTGCCCATTCAGTATGATGTTGCCTGTGGGTTTGTCATAGATGACTCTTATTATTTTGAGGTATGTTCTTCCAACATCTAATTTTTTTATGGTTTTTAACATGAAGGGATATTGAATTTTATGCAAAGTCCTTTCTTCATCTATTGAAATGATCATGTGGTTTTCATTTTTAGTTTTGTGATGAGTCACATTTATTGATTTGCATATGTTGACCAAACCTTGCATCCCAGGGTTAAAGCCAACTTGGTCCTGGTAGATTAGTTTTTGACGTGTTGCTGTGATGTGGTCTTGCTGTGTCCCCACCCAAATCTCACCTTGAATTGTAATAATCCCCACATGGCAAGGGTGGGGCCAGGTGAAGATCATGGTGGCAATTTCCCGCATACTGTTCTCATTGTAGTGAATAAGTGTCACGAGATCTCGTGGTTATACAAGCGGGAGTTCCCCTGCACAAGCTCTTTTTGCCTGCCGCCATGTAAAATGTGCCTTTACTTCTTCTTTGCCTTCTGCCATGATTATGAGGCCTCTCTGGTCATGTGGAACTGTGAATCCATTAAACCTCTTTCCTTTATAGATTACCCATTCTTGAGTATGTCTTTACTAGCAGTGTGAGAAAAGACTAATACATGCTATATTCAGTTTGCTTGTATTTTTTTGAGGATTTTTGCATCTATGTTCATCAAGAAAGTTAGCCTTAAGTTTCATTTATAGTTGTGTCTCTGCCAAGTTTTGGCATCAGAATGATGCTGGCCTCATAGAATGAATTAAGGAGAAGTACCTCTGCTCAATTGTTTGAAATAGTTTCAGTAGAAATGGTATCAGCTCTTCTTTATATGTCTTGCAGAATTTGTCTGTGAATCTATCTGGTCCAGGGTTTTTCCTGGTTGGTAGGCTTTTATTACTGATTCAATTTCAGAACCTGTTATAGGTCTGTTAAGTGTTTCCATCTCTTCCTGATTCAATCTTGAGAGGTTATATGTTTTCAGAAATATATCCATTTCTTATAGGTTTTCTAGTACGTGTGCTTAGAGTTGTTTATAACAGTCTTTGAGGGATTTTTGTATTTTTGTGAGGTTGGTAGTAATGTCTCCTTTTTCATTTCTGAGGATGCTTATTTGTATCTTCTCTCTTGTTTCCTTTATCAGTCTTATTTCCTCTTTCAAAGAGCCAACTTCTGGTTTCATTGATCTTTTGTATGGCTTTTGGTATATCAGTTTCATCTAGTTCATCTCTGATCTTGGTAATTTCTTGTCTTCTTCTGGTTTGGGGGTTCATTTTCTCTTGTTTTTCTAGTTCCTCTAGATGCAATAACAGATTGTTAATATGAGATATTTCTACCTTTTTAATGTGGACATTTAATGGTATGAACTTCCCTCTTAATATTGCTTTAACTGTATCCCAGAGATTCTGAAATCATGTATCTTCGTTTTCATTAGCTTCAAATAATTGCTTGATTTCTGCCTTAATTTTATGGTTTATCCAAAAGTCATTTAGGAGCAGGTTGTTTAATTTCCATGTAATTGTGCATTTTTGAGTGATTTTCTTTGTATTCATTTCTGTTTTTACTGTGCTGTGGTCCCAGAATGTGGTTGGTATGATTTTTTTTTTTAATTTGCTGAGAATCGTTTTATGGCCTATTGTGTGGTCAATTTTAGAATATATGCCATGTGCAGAGAGAAGAATGTATATACTGTTGTTTTGGGGTAAAGAGTTCTGTAGCTATCTGTTAGGTACATTTGCTCAAGTATTAAGTTCAGGTCCCAAAAAATTTTTGTGAGTTTTCTGACTTGATGATCTAATACTCTCAGTGGTGGATTTAAGTCTCCATATTATTGTGTGGTTATTTAATTCTCTTAATAAATTTCTAACAATTATTTTATGAATCTAGATGCTCCTGTGTTAAATGAATACATATTTAGGATAGTTACGTCTTCTTGTTGTATTGAATTCTTTCCCATTATGTAATGCTCTTCTTTGTCTTTTTTGATAATTATTGGTTTAAAGTCTCTTTTGGCTGAAATTAGAATGGTAACCCCTGCTTTCTTTCATTTTCTGTTTACTTGGTAGATTTTTCTCTGTCCATTTACTTCAAATCCATGGATGTCATTGGATGTAAAATGACTCTCTTGAAGATAGCATACTGTAGAGTCTTGTTTCTTTACTCAGCTTGCTACTTTGTACCTTTAAGTGAGGCAGTTAGCCCATTTATATTCAAAGTTAAATTTGTTATATGTGGATTTTGTCCTGTCATCATGATGCTAGCTGGTTATCATGCAGACTTGATTTTGTAGTTGTTTTACAGCAGGGGTCAACAACCCCTGGGCCACAGACAAGTACTGGTCCATAGCCTGTTAGGAATCAGGCCACACAGCGGGAGGTGAGCAATGGGCGAGTGAGCAAAGCTGAGGTCTGCCTCCTGTTAGATCCGGTGTGGCATTCAATTCTTATATCTAATGAGAACGAACCCTATTGTGAAATGCACATGCAAGGGATCTAGCTCCACACTCCTTATGATAACCTAGTGCCTGATGATCTGTCACTGTCTCCCATCACTCCCAGATGGGACTCTCTAGTTGCAGGATAACAAGCTCAGCGGTCCCACTAACTTTACATTATAGTGAGTATGTAATAATAATAGAAATAAAGCTTATAATGAATATAATGAGCTTGAATCATCCTGAAAATCACCCCCAACCCCAATCCATAGAAAAATTTTCTTCCGTGGAATCAGTCCCTGGTGCCAAAAACGTTGGGTAACACTGCATTATAGTGTCAATGGTCTATGTACTTAAGTGTGCTTTTATAGCTGCCAGTTATGGTTTCATTTCCATATTTTGCACTCTCTTAAGGACCTCTTATAAGGCAGTTCTTGTGGTAACAAATTCCCTTCTCATTTGCTTGTCTGAAAAGGTCCACCTAGAATTACATTCTCATTAAAATTAGTTTTTTGTCAAAAGCGTACAAATAATACACACAAAAAATTAAAGAACTCCAAACCACCAGACTTTCCCTATTGGAAGTATTTCAGGTGGAAGGAAAATCATAGCAGATAGAAATATGGCATTTCAGAAAGGAAAGAAGAGCATTGAAAATAGTAACTATTTGGCTAAATGTGTACAATCTGTTCCCATTATGCAAATACCTTTAAGAGATACCTTACTGCTTAAGCAAATAATATCAATATAGTATGGATTTTATTACATATGTAAAGTTGAAATGTATAACAAAAATAGCAACAATAGCCAAAGGATTGGTAGGAGAGAAATAAAAATAAAATATTTAAAGAGTATTTTACTTTGCACAAAGTGGTACATCACCTAAATACAGACTATAATAAGTTAAAGACATGTATTGTAAAGCAAGCACTTGAATAACAAAAAAAGAATGATAGCTAGTATTCCAACAATCAGACAAATTGAAATCATTAAAAAAATTCCATTGTTTCCCAAAAGGTAGCAAAAACCAAATAAATAAAAAGATCAATTCAGACAAATAGAAAACAAGTAGCAAAATTATAGATTTAAACTGAACAATTTTAATAATAACGATAAGTGTAAAAGTCTAAATGTCTCAAAAAAATAGAGATCGTCAGACTGAATTTTAAAAGTAAGGCATAAGTGTATGTTCTTTTTAAATATAAAGACACAAATAAGTTACAAGAAAATGATTGAAAAGACATTCATTGATAACACTAATATAGAGAGAGCTACAATATCTGTGTTAGTTAAAAATAATGAGCTTTACTTCCAAAGAAAATGACCACAAAGACAATCATTTTATAATAATAAAGGAATCAATTTATCAAGAGAATGCACAAGTCTTAAACATTTATGTAACTAATAACACAGCTTCAAAATACGTGAAGTAAAAACAGATGACACTGCAAGGAGAAATAGAAAAATTCAGAATAATACCAAGAGATTTTAGTACTCTCCTCTCAAAAATTGGTAGAGCAAATACATAGAAAGTGTATGGAATTATACAAAATAAAAGATTTGATATATTTGGTATTTGGCATTTGTAGAGAAACTATACTCCAAAACAGCAAAAAAAAAAAAAAAAAAGAAAAAAAGAAAAAAAAAGAAAGAAAGAAAGAAAAGGAAAAAAAACTCCTTTCAAGTAAACATGGAACATTATTCAAAATAGAGCATATTTGAGAATATAAAATAATCCTCGGGCCAGGCAAAGTGGTTCATGCCTGCAATCCCAGCACTTTGGGAGGCCAAGAAAGGCAGATCACAAGGTCAGGAGTTCGAGACCAGTCTGACCAATATGGTGAAACCCTGTCTCTACTAAAAATACAAGCATTAGCTGGGTGAAGTGGCGTGCACATGTAATCCCAGCTACTCAGGAGGCTGAGGCAGGAGAACTACTTGAACCTGGGAGGCAGAGGTTGCAGTGAGCCCAGATTGCACCACTGCACTCCAGCCTGGTGACAGAGAAAGACTCTGTCTCAAAAAAATATTAATAATAATAATAATCCTCAATGAACTTAAAAAAATAATAGGAAGTATATTTGTTGAATCCAATATAGTAAAATTAGAAATCAATAACAGAGATCTCTGGAAAATCCTTACATATTTTTTGAATTTATGATACATATCTAAATAATAACTCAAAGAAAAAAATCAAAATGAAAATTAGAAAGTATTTTTTACTAAGTGAAATTAAAACAGTATATAATAAAATGTGTGTTGCGCTGCTAAAGCACCATTTTTATAAGGGGATGATTTATGGTACCAAAACACCTATATTAGAAAAAAATGAGTTATGTCAAATCAGTAACCACAACTTCTCTTTCAAAAATGAAGGGGAGGAGGAAACCAGCTTCCCAAATTTTAGTAGAAGAAAAGAAGTACTAAAGGTAAAAGTAAAGATTAACAGAATAGAAAACAGAAAATATATTTTTTAATTATTGAAACCAAATGCTGATTTTTTAAAAATATCAATACAATCAATAAACCTCTAGTCGTTTTGATTAATAAGAAAAAAGACATCAATATCAGGAATAAAAGATATAACTACAGATTCTACAAATATTAAAAGAATAATAATGAAATATTGTTGAAAACGTAAGCCAATAAATTTAACAATTTAGATAAAATGAGCACACCCTTGAACCACAGGAACAATCAACCCTTCTGCAAAAGAAACAGAAACCAAAAATAAAAGAGTTCTGTATCTATTAATGAAATTAAATTTGTAGTTACAATCCTTCTCACAAAGAACCTTCTAGACCCTGTTGACTTCATTTGGTTTCACATCTACCAAACAATTACAAAAGAAATAATACCCAGCTTTTTGTCATATTCTTGTTGGCTGCATGTATGTCTTCTTTTGAGAAGCATCTATTCGTGTCCTTTGCCCACTTTTTAATGGGGTTATTTTCTTCCTGTAAATTCGTTTAAATTCCATACAGATGCTGGATATTAGACTTTTGCCAGATGCATAGTTTGCAAAAATTTTCTCCCATTCTCTGGGTTGTCTGTTTACTCTACTGATAGTTTCTTTTGCTGTGCAGAAGCCCTTTAGTTTAATTAGATCCCTCTTGTCAATATTTGCTTTTCTGCAATCGCTTTTGGTCTCTTTGTCATGAAATATTTGCCCATGCCTATGTCCTGAATGGTATTGCCTAGGTTGCCTTCAAGGGTTTTTATAGCTTTAGTTTTACATTTAAGACTTTAATTTGTCTTGAGTTAATTTTTGTATATGGTGTAAGGAAGGGGTCCAGTTTTAATATTCTGCATATGGCTAGCCAGTTATCCCAGCAACATGTATTATATAGGGAATCCTTTCCCCATTGCTTGTTTTTGTCAGTTTTGTTGAAAATCAGATGGTTGTAGGTGTGTGGGCTTATTTCTGGGTTCTCTCTTCTGTCCCATTGGTCTATGTCTCTGCTCTTGTACCAGTACCATGCTGTTTGGGTTACTGTAGCTGTGTAGTATAATTTGAAGTTGGGTAGCTTGATGCTTCCAGCTTTGTTCGTTTTGCTTAGGATTACCTTGGATATGCACGTTCTTTTTTTGTTTCCTTATGAATTTTAAAATAGTTTATTCCTAGTTCTGTGAAAAAATGTCAAGGCAGTTTAATGGGAATAGCATTGAATCTTTAAATTGCTTTGAGAAATATGACCATTTTAACAATATTGATTCCTCGCATCCATGAGCATGGAATCTTTTTCCATTTGTTTGTGGCATCTCTAATTTCTTTGAGCAGTGGTTTGTAGTTCTCCTTGTAGAGACCTTTCACTTCCCTTGCTAGTTGTATTTCTAGGTATTTTATACTTTTTGTGGCAATTATAAAAGGGAGTTCATTCATCATGATTTAGCTCGTGGCTTGACTGTTGTTGGTGTATAAGAATGCTAGCTGATCATTAGAGAAATGCAAATCAAAACCACAATGAGATACCATCTCACACCAGTCAGAATGGCTATTATTAATATGTCAAAAAATAACAGATGCAGGTGAAGTTGTGGAGAAAAAGGCATGTTTATATACTGTTAGTGGGAGTGCAAATTAGTTCAATCATCGTGGAAGATTGTGTGTCAACTCCTCAAAGACCTAATGACAGAAATACTCTTCAACCCAACAATCCCACATTCCTAAAGGAATATAAATAATTCTATTATAAAGACACATGCACACATATGTTCATTGCCATACTGTTTACAATAGCAAAGACACGCAATTAACCCAAATGCCCATCAATGACAGACTGGATAAAGAAAATGTGATACATATACACCGTGAAATACTATGCAACCATAAGAAAAACAAGATCCTGTCTTTTGCAGAGACATTGATAGAGCTGGAGGCCGTTATCATTAACAAACTAATACAGAAATAGAAAACCAAATACTGCATGTTCACAGTTATAAGTGGGAGATAAATGAAGAGAACACATGGAAACATAGAGGGGAACAACACACACTGGGGCCTACCAGAGGGTGTAGGGATGGAGGAGGAAGAGGACCAGAAAAAATAACTAATGGATACTAACCTTAAAACTGGGTGATTTAATAATCTGTACAATAAACTCCCATGACACGTTTACGTATGTAACAAACCTACACATCCTGCACCCCTACCGCTGAACTAAAAATAAAAGTTAGAAAAACAGAAAGACATAATACCAATTCTACATAAACTCTTCCAGAAATTTAAAGAAACAGGAACATTTCTCAACTAATTTTGTGAAGTTGTTATTACTCTTATTCTAAATAGACAGACATTAAAAGAAAAGAAATTTATAGACCAATACATCTCATTAACATAGATGTAAAAGTTCTAACCACAATATCAGCAAATCAAGTCCAACATATGTAAGACTGATGAAATACCATGACCAAATAGGGTTTATCCAAGAAATGAAGATTGGTTTAACATTTGAAAAACAAACAGTGTAATTAGCAAATTAAAGAGGGAAAATAAATAATCATCTCAAAAGATAGCGAAAACACATTTGACAAAATCCACCACCCTTTTATAAGGACACTTAGTAGAAGAAAATTTCCTTATGATAAAGATTGCTAATAAAACCTGCAGCTAACATCATACTTAATGGTGAAAGATTGAATATTTTCCTTCTAAAATTGGAAATACAACAAAGGTTGTTCATTCTCACCACTTCTATTCAACATTGTATTAGATGTTCTAGTATTACAATAAGGAAATAAAAAGAAATAGAAGGCATTCAAATAGAAAAGAAAAATATAAAGCTCCTTTATCTTATAGAGGACATGATGATGCATATCAAATCTGGTGGATTGTACAATAAAGCTATTTGACCTAATATATCTATTATGTTTGCAAGATACAATAACAACGCAAGGAAATTAATTGTACTTCTATATGCTACCCATAAACAATTGAAAATTGATACCATAAGATTCACAATTGCATTAAAAATATAAAATGCTTGGGGATAAAACTGATAAAGATGTGAAAAACTTCTACACTGACAGGAATAAAGCATGCTGAGGAAAAAATACAGAAGACCTAAGTAAATTAAAAGTTATACTATGTACGTGAATTTGAAGGTTCCATGTTATTAAGATATCTATTATTTCTAAATTGATGTATAGATTAAATGTAATCTCTATCAAAATATATGTTTAAATATTTATTTGGAAAGTTAAAAGATATAGAGTATTGAAAGCAACTTTGAAAAGAAGAATAATATTTAAGAGCTAGCATATCAAGACTTACTACAAACCTTTATTAATCAAGGGAGTGTGATATTAAAGATTGACATATAGAACATTGGAGCAGAAAAAAATAATAATTCAGGAAAAGACCCAGATATCTATGCAAAACTAATTTTCAAGAAAAATTACAGGCTGTTTAGTAGACAAAGGGCAGTCTTTTCAACATATAGTATGAGAAAAAATTGATATCCATATTCAAGAAAGTAGATACGTATCTCAAATCATACACAAAAACTAACTTAAAATGGATCGTAGACAAAATTGCAAAGCAACACTATAAAACTTCTATAATAACACAGGAGACAATCTTTTTGACCTTGAATTAGTCAAATATTTCTGGGATATGATACCAAAAACAAAGTTTATTTAAAAATTTGGACTTTATAATGTTTTAAAAATTTCTATGAAATTTACTGTTAAGAGAATGAAAAAAGAAACAAGCCAGAGACAGAAAATATTTCTAAATCATAAGTCTAATGAAATACTTTAATCTGGAATATATAAAGGACTCAAACTCAATAATAAGCACCCTCTCCCCACACACACAAGGGGTGAAAGATTTGAATAACTACCTCAGAGAAATGCAAACTTAAGCTAAAATGAGTTGTAACTTCCCACCTGATATGGTCTGGCTCTGGGGCTCCACCCAAATCTCTTGGGACCTGGTGGGGGGTGATTGGATCATGGGGGTGGATTTCCCTTTTGGTGTTCTCATGATAGTGAGTGAGTTCTCAGGAGACCTTGTTGTTTAAAAGCATGTATTTCCCCTTCCACTTTCTCTCTGCTGCTCCACCATGTGAAGATTGTCACGCTTTTCCCTTCAGTTTCTGCTATGATTGTAAGTTTCCTGAGGCCTCCCCAGCCATGCCCTCTGTACAGCCTGTGGAACTGTGAGTCAATTAAACCTCTTTTCTCCGTAAATTACCCAGTCTCAGGTATTTCTTTACAGCAGTGTGAGAACAGACAAATACTTTTACCTATCAGAATAGCTAAAATTGAAAAGAACAATTATTCCAGTGTTAGAGAGGAGAAACTGGAACTTTCATACACTTCTAATAGACATTTAATATGATACAGTCACTTTAAAAAAATTTGGCAATCTTGTTTGTTTTAAACTTAAACATATACTGACTATATAATTCAACCATTCAAATCCTAGAGGTTACCCAAAAGAAATTAAAGTATACTTACCTATAAAGACTTATGTATGAATGTTCATAGTAGCTTTATTTGTATTACTCAAAATGGAAAACAACTCAAATTTCCTTCACCAGCTGAATGGTTAAACAAACTAACATATACATATAATCGAATGCTATTCATCAATAAAAAGAAATGGTTTATTGGTACACCCTACAAAAGGTATGACATTCAAAATACTTATGCTTAGTTAAAGAAGATGTATTAGTCTGTGTTCATGCTGCTGATAAAGACATACCTGAGACTGGGCAATTTACAAAAGTAAAAGGTTTAATGACTTACAGTTCCACATGGTTGGGGAGGCCTCACAATCATGGTGGAAGGCAAGGAGAAGCAAGTAACATCTTACATGATATGATGGTGGCAGGCAAAAAAGAGAGACTGGGCAGGAAATTTCCCCTTATAATAATCTCGTGAGACTTATTTGCTATCACGAGAACAGCACGAGAAAGACCTGCCCCCATGATTCAATTACCTCCCATCGGGTCCCTCCCATAACATAGCGAATTCAAGATGAGACATGGGTGGAGACAAACCAAATCAGAAGCTGTACCTCCTACACGCTCCCCTCCCCCCCTCCAAAAAGCTGATTCTGTATTATTTCATTTATATAAAATTTAGGAAAATCAAACATATGTAGTGACATAAAGCAGATCAATCGTATGTTGAAAGAAGCTGAGAGGAGAAATTGGAG
This sequence comes from Piliocolobus tephrosceles, assembly GCF_002776525.5. Taxonomy (NCBI): domain Eukaryota; kingdom Metazoa; phylum Chordata; class Mammalia; order Primates; family Cercopithecidae; genus Piliocolobus; species Piliocolobus tephrosceles. The sequence goes on from NC_045440.1 coordinate 141,528,961, forward strand.
ATAAGAATTAGGAGCATATGTAAACTTTTGTAAGTGGTGGATATATTAACTTTCTTCATTTTAGTTGTGGCTTTACAGTTGTATACATATACCAAAGTGTATCAAATTCTACACTTTAGATATGTGCAGCTTATCATATTCCAATTATACCTCAATAAAGCTGTTCAATGAAGAATACTTTTAGAGCAGAAGTAAGGAGGAGGAGCCTAGACTTAGTGGTATACTTAACAGATGTTTTTCCTTCAAAATTGGAAACAAGATTATTTTCTCATAGTGTAGAGAAAATGTAGATGGATTTCAGAAATTCAAAGTAAGCTAAGAAGGTTTAAAACAGTTGTTCTGAAGAGCAGAAGAACTAATTGACCAGAAAAACAAAACAGAACAACAAAAAATGCCTATTAATGAAATCTTAATTATTCTGAGACACAAAAAATGAATAAAATACGGTCCTAAACTCTCAGAAACATCCCAACTCGTGGTACACAGGCAGTACTTTCTTCTGTTTAGAAGACTGAACAATTCTGTAATGCCTTTTATAGTGTTCATTTATTTTCAAAGCAATGAACTTCAAAATACTTTCTTAACAAACAGATATAAATGCTACCTTTTTCCCACACTGTATATGAACATTTTGCCATGTCCTGAAATATTCTTTTAATCCTGTCAATTATTTGTGAAGAATACTCGCCTAATACCCACATATGGGCACTGGAGCTCATTTGGACAGGAGGAAAGAGTTTCTTTGTTAGTGGTGTACTTCCATGCTTGAGAGGGATTTTCTCAGTGATCAGGGAGCACCTGGTCCATTTGCAGCTTAACAATGTATCAATCCCAGGAGCAGAGGTGGAGCTGTGCTGCTCTCCATCTGGATGCATCCCAGTCGTTCCCCCTCAGCATGGTCACTTCACATTAACCCTGCCATCCAACATAGCTCTGTACTGCTGGGCACACAAAGCCCACTGCCAGGACCACCTGGGATCCTGCAAGACATGAATTTGGCAAGCAACCTTGAAAGAAAATGTTTCCAGATGACTAACATGTAATATCCCAGGGTGCCTCAGAAATTGTGTGCAGATAGGATAATAAGAAATGTTATTCTCCATGTTGGAAGAAGGTTCACTGTCCTATATTCATAATCCTGTGGTCATCTCTTATTTAATTTTAAGTAACCCCCAAAATTGCTGATCCAAAGATGACTTAAATATTTCTAATGTCTTCAGGAGACCTGAAGTAACAGTTCTGACATGGTTTGGCTGTCTCCCCATTCAAATCTCATACTGAATTGTAGTTCCCAAAATCCCCATGTGTCATGGGAGGGACCCAGTGGAATATAACTGAGACATGGGGGCGATTACCCCCATGTTGTTCTCCTGATAGTGAGTTCTCACAAGATCTGATGGTTATATAAGGGGCTTCTCCCCCTTTGCTCGGCACTTCTCCTTATTGCCACCATGTGAAGAAGGACATGTTTGCTTCCCCTTCTGCCCTGATTGTAATTTTACTTAGGGTTCCCCAGCCCTGTGGAACTGTGAGTCAGTTGAACCTTTTTGCTTTATAAATTATCCAGTTTCAGGCAGTTCTTTAGAGTAGCATGAAAATGGACTAATACAATACATTGGTACTGCAGAGAGTGGGGTGCTGCTGTAAAGATACCCAAAAATGTGGAAGCAACTTTGGAACTGGATAACAGGCAGAGATGGGAACAGTTAGGAAGACTCAGAAGAAGACAGAAAAATGTGGGAAAGTTTGAAACTTCCCAGAGACTGGCTTTGACCAAAATGCTGATGGTGATATGGACAATGACGTCCCTGTTGAGGTGGTCTCAGAAGAGATGAAGAACCTTTGGAGAACTGGAGCAAAGATCACTCTTGTTATGCTTTAGCAAAGAGACTGACAGTATTTTACCCCCGCCAGGGGCAAACATCTGTACAACTTTGAACCTGAGAGAGATGATTTAGGGTATTTGGCAGAAGACATTTCTAAGTGGCGTAAAGTTCAAGAGAAAGCACAGCATAAAAGTTTGGAAAATTTGCAGCCTGATGATCCTAGAGAAAAGAAACTCCTATTTTCCAGAGAAAAATTCAAGCTCGCTGTAGAAATTTGCCTAAGTAAAAAGGAGCCCAACGTTAAACACAAATACAAAAGGGAAAGTGTCTCCTGAGCATGTCAGAGACCTTTGTGGAAGCCCCTTCCATCACAGACCTGAGTCCTAGGAAGAAAAAATGGTTTCATGGGCCAGGCCCAGAGCCTTGCTGCTGTGTGTATTCTCAGTACTTGATGCCCTGCATCCCAGCTGTGCCTAAAAGGGGCCAATATACAGCTCAGCTCATTGCTTCAAAGTGTGCAAGCACCAACCCTTGGTGGCTTACACGTGGTACTGGGCCTGCAGGTGCACAGAAGTCAAGAATTGAGGTTTAGGAGCCTCTGCCTAGATTTCAGAGGATGCGTAGAAATGCCTGGATGTCCAGGCAGAAGTTTGCTGCAGCGGCAGAGGCCTCATGGAGAATCTCTGCTAGGGCAGTGAAGTTGGGAAATGTGGAGTTAAAGCCCCCACACAGAGTCCCCAATGGAGCACTGCTTAGTGGAGCTGTGAGAAGAGTGCCAGCATTCTCCAGCCCCTAGAATGGAACATCCACCAACAGCCTGTACCATGCACCTGAAAAGACACTCAACACCAGCCCACGAAAGCAGCTGGGAATGTGGTTGTATCCTGTAAAGCCACAGAGGCATAGCTGCCAAAGGCTGTGGGACTCCACTACTTGAATTAGCATGATTTGGATGTGAGACATGGAGTCAAAGGAGATCATTTTTGAACTTTAATGTTTAATGACTGCCCTATTGGACTTTGAACTTGCATGGGGCTTATAACTGCTTTGTTTTGGCCAATTTATCCTATTTGGAATGGGTGTATTTACTCAGTGTCTGTACTCCCATTGAATCTAGGAAGTAACTAACTGGCTTTTGTTTTTGTAGGCTCATAGGTGGAAGGAACTTGCCTGGTCTCAGATGAGACTTTGGACTTGAGCTTTTGAGTTAATGCGAGAATGAGTTAAGACTTTGGGGGAGTGTTGGAAGGGCATAATTTTGCTTTGAAATGTGAGGACATGAGATTTGGGAGGTGCCTGAGGTGGAATGATATGGAATAGCTCTGTCCTCACCCAAATCTCATCTTGAATTGTAGTTCCCATAATCCCCATGTGTCATGGAAGGGACCCAGTGTGAGATAATTGAATCATGGGGGCAGTTACCCTCATGCTATTCTTGTGATAGTGAGTGAGTTCTCATGAGATCTGATGGTTTTATAAAGGTAATTTTCCACTTAGCTCAGCACTTCTCCTTCCTGCTGCCATGTGAAGAAGAATGTGTGTGCTTCCCCTTCTACCATTATTGTAAGTTTCCTGAGGCCTCTCCAGCCCTATGGAATTGTGAGTCAGTTAAACTCCTTTCCTTTATAAACTACTCAGTCTTGAGCAGTTTTTTATAGTAGCATGAGAACTGACTAATACATGTTTCATTGAGGAAACTCATATTGTATCAGCATTTCTTCTTAGGAATCCACCTTCCTGAAGAGAGTAGGGGCACTATCTTTGGTATCCGTTCAATCTTTTTTCAGTGCCCTATTCGCTGGAGTCCACTCTTCCTACCTCAGACCCTGAGACCTGCAATCTGCTGCAGGTCTCCAGCATAACAGCATAAATTCTATTCTCCATTTCTTACATCATCTTCATTTTTTGAAATGGAGTTTGACATGGCAAAAGAGAAGCTGTCCCCTCTCCTTCGGATAGCAAAACAGGAGCAGTGGCTCATGCCTGTAATCCCAGCACTTCTGGAGGCCAAAGTTGGTGGATCACCTGAGGTCAGGAACTCGAGACCAGCCTGGCCAACGTGGTGAAAACCTGTCTCTACCAAAAATACAACAATTAGCCAGGCATGGTGGTGGGCACCTGTAATCCCAGCTATTCGGGAGGCTGAGGCATGAGAATTCCTTGAACCCAGGAGGTGGAAGTTGCAGTGAGCAGACATCTTGCCACTGTACTCCAGCCTGGGGGATAGAGCAAGACTCTGGAAAGAAAAAAAAAAAAAAAAAAAACAGGCAATCAGGCCTCTGCTTAAAATCTTCCAGTAATTCCACCTTTAAATACAGCATTAGTCCAAGGTCCTGAATATGGCACTTAAGGCCTCCCTCTGCCTGACTGCAACCAATCTCATCAATCTACTCTCCCAACAGTCCACACAAAAACAATTGCTACTAGTCCCCAAAGGCTCTACAAAGCTTTTTTTTTTTTTTTTTTTTTTTTTTTTTTAAGGAATCAGGTATTCTCTATGTGAATCCTTTATAATAGCATACCTAATTTTAGTGCCTACGAACCAGTCATCCAATAATCTAATGTTAATTGAGGTTTCCTTTACAATAAATCTTGTTCATTATGTAGTAATAACTTTGAGCCCTGGTGCCCCATATTCCAATACTAGGTAGGGAAAATCTTGCTTTTTTTTAAATGAGATTTTTACTTCTTTCTTTTTAATGTTTTATATTTTAATCACATCATCTATTTTAAGAAAAGCAATTATAAATATATGCCTTAGAATAGAAGTAGTTTCTATTTCTCATGTATTGTCTTCTTTCACTCTTTAAAAACTTTGCAGCTCTTACCATTCCCATTTTATAGATTAAAAACAAAATCCACAACAGACATTATTCATTGTGAACTGTATGTCAGGGACTATATAAGACACAGAGAATATCGAGATGATTCAATAAATTTATGTAAATCAAGTTACTTCATAGCAGATTCAGGAATAAACTCTGAATACTCTGATAATAATTATTATTTAACATACAATATACTAGTAGCTTCTACATACTTATAAACATATATGTCTACTCATGTATTAATAACTAAGCATCATAGACTATTATGCAAGGTTTTATATACAGGATATTCTCTATGTTTGTTTATTATTCCTTTACTAAAATAGACTGAAGTTAACCTTAATAGAGCTATATCTACTCAGTATTGGATTTAAATTGGAGAAACTACAAAAAAGTCTGAGAAGTTCACTTAAGAATTTAATATTGCCTGAGAGTTCTTATGAGCTTCAGAACACTCATTTTTCGAGAACAGGAGCAGGAAAGGGAATACTAGAAATAAAGATTAGTGGTGCCATCATCGGACACCCACAGCTGAACAACAGATTTAAGAGCTGTCATGGCAGGAAGTCATCAAACCATTTTGGAAATTAATCTCCCTTTTCTCATCATTATTGTGGACCTACACGAGAAACATTGAGTGGTATCCCAGCTCCCCTGAGAAGGCATATGCAGGAAGCCATGGGGGTGTAACAATATCAGGAATTGGAGTCAGGAGCTGCCAGCTTGTCACTGAAGCTCTTCAAACCTCACTTACCAAACTTGCAAAGTGGAGATAAATTTTAGCTACTTTTCAAGGCAATGGTGAAAATCAGAAGACAAAAGTAAAAGCATAATGCGCTGTAGAGTTATTTGGAAAAATCATTTTTAATTCCTGCTCTGCACACAAAATTTTAAAAAGACTGCTAAAATTATATTTCTGTAGCTTAAATAATAATACATTCACTAATTTAACAAATAGTAATCAAGTATTTTCTGATATCTGAAGGAGTGTTTCATGGAACTTTTGAGCAACCCTTGGTTTTTGACATCTGGGGCAGAAAACAGAGTTGTGTATATGTACGAGACTGTTAGTATTGCCATAACAAAATAAAACAGACTGTGTGGCTTAAACAACAGACATTTATTCCTCACTGTCCTAGAGGCTAGAAGTCCAAGATCAAGGTCCCAGCAGATTGGGTTAGGGTGAGGGCTGCCCTCCTGTGTTACAGATAGCCACGTATTTGTTGTGTCCTCACAAAGCCTTTCTTCTGTGTGTATGCAGTTAGAGTTCTAGTGTTCTTCCTCTTCTCGTAAGGACACCAATCCTATTGAACTGGAATCTCACCCTTATGACTTCATCCAACTTTAATTACCTCTTTAAAAACTCCCTATTTCTAAATATAGTCACATTGGTGGTTAGGGCTTCAGCGCATGGAATTTGGGGGACACAATTCGGTCCATAGCAATATGCATCAAAAGGAGAGAGAGAAAAGGTATTTTAGAAGAAACTCTAAGACTTGGGATTTGCACAGACCAAAATCTCAATTCCTCTGTTCTTATTTACTCTCAGTGAGACTTGGAAAATCAGTTAGTGTCCCTGAACCCCAGTTTCCACAATTGCAAAACTGGCACTGTGAGAACTATTTTAGAATTTTGTTATCAAAATTAATAATATGCCACACACAAATTATTTTCCAAGTAATAGGTGTTCAATGACTATAAATTATCTTCTGGAGCACTGTTTTATATGGCATAGTCACCTTTTAAAATGTCCCTTTCTATGTCATATGCATTATGTTTCACATTTCATTACTTGATTTCATTTTCAAAGTAGAATAAGGAGGAGGTGGATCTCTTAATTACAGTAAGATATCTGAGCACAGGTCTGGAGCCATAAACTACATTTAAAAGATAAGTCATATCAGCAAAGTGCAGCAAATTTTACTCTTTGGGTATGTACATGAAAAAATTATGTTCATTACAACCTAAGATATTAATTGTGTTCTTCATGGCACTTCACTCGTATTTTTGCCAAGTAGCAGATAGCAGAGATGAGTTCTATTAACTTGGATGGAGTATCGACTTCTTTCCTGTGCTCTTGTCGCATAATTTTTTGTTCATTCCCATGTCCATGAAATTGACTAAAATTCTCATGGTCAAGACTGAGTTGTTAATTTTAAATAACAAAGAGCCGTTGAAATGACTACCCTTGTAAATCCGAAGCTGACATATAGCCTTAAAGTTAACCTTTCATTAATGATTTGAAAGAAAATCTAGAAATAGTATGAGGAAATATGTGCAGGATAGGTGGTGGCAGTAGAAGGGGCCCTGTGGCTTAAGTAAAGTTAAAAGTGAAAGGCAAAGATGTGGGACATAAAAAAGAAATGGTAACGGTCTTAAATGGTAACCCTCTGTATGTTAGATTATTGACAGCATTTGTGGCTCGGCTCTATCTGCAGGCTCACTCCTGCCCTACCTCATTTCAAGATCATCATATAGTTGTTCTGAGTCTATTCTGACAGGTTTATTGTTGTGTTTATTCTGCTCGATCGAAATCATAGTAAAATTGACAGCTGTGCTATTATCCCGTCAGTCCGCCAGTCAGCATGCAGACCACACTGAATGCAGGGACAGTTCCTCCCATGGGGAGGGTTGTGGTCCACGCTCCTCCATTAGCCACATTCTAGACCAACACTGCTGTGATTATAGGGTCAGCCCAGGAGTGTATATTAACTCTTCTTGCTTTTATTTTTGCACATTCTCCCGCATTCTTTTCTCCACAAAGTACAGAATATTCTTTTTAAAACATATTGTATTCAATTTTCCAGTAAACACGTTATTTCATGCTGTAACAACTCTAAAATGCACCATACAGTTGGTATCAAATATACACACATTTTTGCCTTAAATTTCTATTTATTTAGAGTAAAAGCCAAACTTTGGGACCAGAAAGCACCTAATGATTCTCCTCTTAGCCTCATCACTCACTACCCTCCCTTTTGCTTTTCTGGCCTTAGTCACACTGGGTGTCTCCCTTTCCTCCCTAATGACTCTGCACCGACAATTCCCTGTTTAGAAAAGTCTTTCCCCAAATCTTCAAATGATTTGATTCTTCTAATCATTCCCATCTCAGCTGAAATGCTACCCCTTCAGACAGGCCTTCCTTAACTTCAAGCATTAGGAAAAAAAACCCACACATGATTGCTACCAAACAAGTGGTCATTTGTTTGGTAGCAATCACAGCACATTTGTGTATTTTTTCTAATAATTGAGGTACAATTCACATAACATAACATTAACCGTGTTATGGTACAAAATTCAGCAGTATTTAGTAAATTCATAATGTTATATAATCACCACCTCTATCAAGTGCCAAAATATTTCCACTACGTTACCAATTAAGCAGTCACTCCCCATTCTCCACTGCACCAGGCCCTGGCAACCAGAACTCTGCTTTCTGCCTTTATAAATTGATCTATTCTTGATATTTCATAAAAATTTAATCATAAAATATATGAAGTTTTGCATATGTTCTGCTTTCACTGAGCATAGTGTTTCAAAATTCATTCATGCTGTAGAATGTATCAATATTGCATTCTTCCTATGTCTGGATGATATTTAATTATATGGCTATAACACGTTTTATTTACCCATTCATCCCATGGGCATTTGGTATGTCTACACTTTTGGATATTGTTAACAGCATTGCCATGAATATTCATGTACAAGTATTTGTTTGAGTACCTGCTTTGAATTCTTCATGAACATGTTGGAAGAGTGAAATTGTTGGACATACTGTCCTCTTCTATTTTAATTCTTTTTTTCTTATTAGAATGTAAGCTCCTAGGCATAGGGGATCTTGTCTTTTACTTTAACTGTCACACATTATTGGAGTAATCCAGAGTACATAATAGGCATGGAGTCAATTAATATTTGTAGAATGAATTAACTTAAAAATTGTTGGTCGGGTGTGGTTGCTTATGCCTTTAATCCCAGCACTTTGGAGAGGTCAAGGCAGGAGGATGGCTTGAGTCCGGGAGTTCGAGACCAGCCTAGGCAACATGGCAAAACCGCATCTCTACAAAAAATACAAAAACTTAGCCGGGCAATGTGGTACATGCCTTTAGTCCCAGATACTCAGGAGGCTGAGGTGGGAGGATTGCTTGAGCCTGGGAGGTCGAGGTTGCAGTGAGCTGTGATTGCATCACTACACTCCCATTTGGGTGACAGAGTGAGACCTTGTCTCAAAAAGGAAAAAGAAATTCTCTAAAATTGTTCATAGAGCAATTTTCTTGATAAGAGTGACAGTTCATACTTCCCCTTTAAATTCAGCTTTTCCTTTTGATTAAGAAAATCAGCTAAGCTGACCAAAGAGCAAGGGACCTCTTTAGTAGGGAACAGGATTAAGTTGCTCTGGAATCCTGGAACTAAACTACTATCTTCAATAGTAGAGATATTGACTTGGCAGCCTTTAACAGAGGTGCAAATTCATGGGATATTTTAATTAAAATGACACTTTCTTTAGTCTACATTTAGATTGTACTTTGGTTTTACTCTCTTATTTATTTTTTTCTTTTTCTTGTTTAAGTAGTTGTTTGCAAGTGATTGACAGTGGGAACCCTGCAGACAGCAAGAGAGAAAAGTGGACCTGATCTCTACTCAACATGGAAAAGTGGCTGTGAAAAACAAAATGAAGCTATATTGTCAAAAAAGAAAAAAAAAGAAAAGAAATAGATTGTTTCTGAACTAAATGTGATCTCATTCTATATTCAATAACCTAAACCCTCATCATGATACCAGTGGACAGATCACTGCAATGGGATACAGCTTTCTTATTAAGGGTCTCGGGCCAGTGCCCAGGCTTCTAAGGGCTGACTATGGAATACTCTGAAGAGATCTGCATTGTCACTCTCAATTATTCGGAGAAAAATGCGTATCTGGAAGAAAATGGAGTGCAGTTGGCCTTTAGCTATAGCAGTAGGTGAGTGGGGGCCTGATTAATCTTTCCAGACTTTAGGAATATTTGGATCGACTTCTAGAGGACAGAAGCATACTTAAGAGGATTTCCACTTTGCGGATGTGAGCTGCTTCCTCTGCTTTGGAGCAGGGGCCAGATCGGGAGACTGACTTTGGCAAAAGTGAAACAGCAGCAATCAGGGCAAAGATGTCCACGAAGGAGCTTGGGCTTGTGGACTTGAGAACAGCTATGTTTAGTTCACTATCTACTTTGGGTTAACATCCATTTCTGTTATATCCAAGTAAGTACTCAGGTTGTGAGTTTGTGTCCTGTTCTTAAATAAAATCGGAAAAAGAAGTGAAGTACCTGTTTCCATGCTGATGTGTGCTGCAGAGAACAGGCGCAACCTGTGCGGAGTTACAGAGCAAGCTCTGAAAGCAGCGAATTGTCCCAGTTGGATCCAAGATCTGTGACTTCATGCCAAACTACTGACCAAGGCAATGAGGAGCAGTCGGGATGGCTGTTTGGAATATACAAGCACTATGAGAGCTCAGGAACACTTGCAAATATTGATAAAAGAACTGCACTGCTGCCTTCAAGCAATTGAAACTCAAACAGAAAAGGAAATACAATCTCATTTTGCAGTCTCTGCTAATTGAAATCTGCAAATTCAGGTAATTCAAGAAGAGACAGGCTAGTGGAACTAACCACATCTTCATATTCAGGAACCAATGGATCTTCTAATATGCCTAAGTGGAATAAATGGGTGTGGATTTGAATATCAATATTAGGAATGGTTTCAGATTGTGGCTAAGTCTTTCATTAGCTAGATGCTGGTGGATACAATTTCCTCAACCACTCAAAGGAATAATAATGCCTACCTGAAGCAGTTAAGAAAGTAAAATAATATAATGTATGTGGAGTTTTGGGCACATTACATCTTCAATCAATTTCTCTACTCTTGTTCTCTGTACCACATTCGTCTGTAAAATCCAACCCCTTCATTTTCCCAGCTGGAGAGGGCACAGAAATGAGGCCAGCATAGATGAAAACGAGGAAAGGCAGCAAAAAGGGCATAACGCCTTGCAAATAATCATCTTTTTACCCAAATATTTTATTTCCAGTGACTTCTTACCATTTATTAAGTTTTTTGAAAGCAATTATTTTATACTAAAATCTGCAAGTTTCAGTGTTCTTTGTGCCCAAATGCATACAAAACTGCACTAGACCATTAGAATGTAATAATCTGTTAAAATAAATTGGCTGTCTTTTCCTCCTATTTAAATTGTATGAAACAAATGAAAACTTTCTAGTGTGATTTTTTAAATGTTTTCCTATGTGCTTGAAAAAATAAGCTACCCAGTTTTCTTATTACATTCGTGTTGAAATAGCAAATATGTACAGAGCTTTTTGTAATTAAATTAAAACAAACCAAAGTTTCCTATGTGAGAATAACTAGTCATAAAAGTAATCGATGGACAGGAAAGCAATCTGACTATGCAACTATCAAAACCTAACTGATAGCCTTAAACCATTTGCATTATTATTATTATATATGTCTGCAAGGTTGACTGCATTCAGATACCAACTTAGACATCTCGAACAAATATCCACCTTTCTCCATTCTTTGGTATTTTAGCATTGAATTACAAAATAAAATCCCTTTTTATGATAAAGTTGTGATATGGTTTGGCTGTGTCCCCACCCAAATCTCATCTTGAATTGTAGTTCCCATAAGCCCCAGATGTCTTGGGAGGGACTTGGTGGAAGGTAATTGAATCATGGAGGCAGTTACACCCATGCTGCTTTTCTCATGATAGTGAGTGAGTTCTCACGAGGTTTGATGGTTTTAATAGGGGCTTTTCCCCCTTTGCTTGGCACTTCTCTTTCCTGCTGTCATGTAAAGAAGGGCATGTTTTCTGCCCCTCCCACAATGACTGTAAGTTTCCCAAGGCCTTCCCAGCCATGTGGAATTATGAGTCAATTAAACCTCTTTTCTTTAGTTAACCAGTCTCAGGTATGTCCTTATAGCAGCATGAGAATGTACTAATACAGTAAATTGGTACCAATGGAGTGGGGCACTGCTGTAAGGATACCTAAACATGTGGAAGTGACTTTGGAACTGGGTAACAAGCAGAATTTGGAACAGTTTGGAGGGCTCAGAAGAAAACAGGAAAATGTGGAAAAGTTTGGAACTTTCTAGGGACTTATTGAATGGCTTTGACCAAAGTGCTGAAATTGACATGAATAATAAAGTCTAGGCTAAGGTGGTCTCAGATGGAGATGAGGAACTTCTTGGGAACTGAAGCAAAGGTCACTCTTGCTATGCAGAGACTAGTGGCATTTTGCTCCTGCCCTAGAGATCTGTGGAACTTTGAACTTGACAGAGATGATTTAGGATATCTGGCAGAATAAATTCTCAGTGGCAAAGTGTTCAAGAGGAAGCAGAGCATAAAAGTTTGAAAAGTTTGTAGCCTGGCAATGTGATAGAAAAGAAAAACCCATTTTCTGGGGAGAAATTGAAGCCTACTGCAGAAATTTGCATAAGTAACAAAGACCCTAATGTCAATCACCAAAACAATGGGGAAAATGTCTCCAGGGCATGTCAGAGACCTTCTGAGCAGTCCCTCCAACCACAGGCCCAGAGGCCTAGGAGGGAAAAATGGTTTCCTGGGAAGGCCCAGGGGCCCCCTGCTGTGTGCAGCCTAGGGACTTGGTGTCCTGCATCCCAGTCACTCCAGCCATGGATAAAAGGGGCCAAGGTACAGCTCAGTCTGTGGCTTCAGAGGGTTCAAGCCCCAAGCCTTGGCAGCTTCCATGTGGTATTCAGCCTGTGGTTGCACAAAAGTCAAGAATTGAGATTTGAGAATCTCTGCCTAGATTTCAGAGGATGTATAGAAATGCCTGGGTGTTCAGGCAGAAGTTTGCTGCAGGGACAAAGCCTTCATGGAGAGCCTCTGCTAGGGCAGTGTGGCAGGAAAATGTGGGGTCAGAGCCCACACACAGAGTTCCCACTGGGGCACTACCTAATGAACCTGTGAGAGGAGGGCCACTATCCTTCAGACCCCAAAATGGGAGATCCACTGACAGCTTGCACTGTGCACCTGAAGAAGCCACAGGCACTTAATGCCAACCCAGGAAAGCAGCTAGGAGGGGGACTGTGCCCTGCAAAGCCACAGAGGCAGAGCTGCCCAATGCCTTGGGAGCCCATCTCTTACATCAGCATGACCTGGATGTGAGACATGGAGTCAAAGGAGAACATTTTGGAACTTTAAAATTTAATGACTGCCCTATTAGATTTTAGACTTGCATGGACCCTGTAACCCCTTTGTTTTGACCAATTTCTCCCATTTGGAATGGCTGAATTTACCCAATGCCTGTACTTGATGGTGTCTTGGAAGTAACTAAATTTCTTTTGATTTTACAGGCTCATAGGTGGAAGAGACTTGCCTTGTCTCAGATGAGACCTTGGACTTGGACTTTTGGATTAATGCTGGAATGAATTAAGACTTTGGGGGACTGTTGGAAAGCCATTATTGTGTTTTGAAAGGTGAGTACATGAGGTTTGGGAGGCGAAAGGGGTGAAATGATATGGTTTGGCTGTGTCCCCACCCAAATCTCATGTTAAATTATAGTCCCCATAATCCCTACTTGTCCAGCGAGGGATCTGGTAGGAAGTAATTGAATTACGGGGGTGGTTACCCCCATGCTCCTGTTTTTATGATAGTGTGTGTCTTCTCACAAGATCTCCTGGTTTTATAAGGGGCTTTTCCCCTTTCCTTGGCACTTCTCTCTCCTGCTGCCATGTGAAGAAAGAAGTGTTTGTTTCCATTTCTGCCACAACTGTAAGTTTCATGAGGCCTTCCCAGCCATGCATAACTATAAGTCAATTAAATTTCTTTTCATTATAAATTAGCCAGTGTCAGGTATGTCCTTACAGCAATGTAAGAAGGGACTAATACAAGCTGTTACATAAGAAATAAGGAAATAATAATGAAATAAGAAGTCTTCGTAAATCACTTCTATGACAAAACATGGCATAAAAACTTTTCCCCTTCTTTGAATTGAGATAAGATTAAACTGGAGAAAATTTGCATCTTTAGGATATTGAGTCTTCTTTATTATTTGCATTAATGGATGTGAGTTATTTTTGCATTTATTTAGATCAGTGTTTCTCAATAGAATCAAGTCATTGCAATTTGAGTGGCGTGGCAAATTTTTGTTAGGGATCCTCCTGAAAATTGTAGGAGTTTTGTCAACTCTATTCCTGGCATTAAAATAGTGGCAGTTAATATGACAACTTAATTGCCTTCTCTATCCCAGTACTTAATGCCCTTCAAATAACTTTGGAACATTTTTTCATAGATGTTTCTAATATATTTTGGTAGGTTGATGTCTGTGTACATTATAATTCTTGTTGCTATCACAAGCAGAAGTTTGCTGTCCGTTCTTTTGTTCTTTCTTGTTTTTCCTTTCTTTTAAATTTTCATTTTTTATGTTTTCTATTTGGGTTTTACTGGACTACTGAATATTTGATATATAAATTTTATATCTAGAAATCTTATTGAATGTTGTTATTAATTGTAATTGTTTCTAGGTTATGTCATCCTTAAATAAAAGAGTTTTAATCTATTTCTTTTCCATTTTTTGATAAATTTACTTTTCTTATTTCATCGGCTTGGGCTTCTCAATGGTATTGACTAGAAATGGTAATAGGGAACTTTGGTGTTACGAACTGCATATAAAATTCTTCTAACTTTTGAACATTTATTATTTAAACCATAGATGGGAATTTTATTTTCTCAAATTATTTTTCTGCATCTGTTAAAATGAATATATAATTTAAAATGTGATATCGTGAATTATGTCAGTGCATTTTTATAATGCTAAACTATTATTGCATTGCTGAAATATACCTTATTTGGTCATAGTGTATATATTTTATGTGTCTGTATACCTAATGCATAACTGGATTTGTTTTTCTGATCATTTGTCAATTTCTGTGGCCACCATTTCTTATGTACAACTTCCCTTCTACGTTAAATTCTGGAAATGATTTAGCCATGATCTCTTCAATTCTTGCTTCTCTTCTATTCTCTGCTGACAGTATTTGATGCCCATTTCAGCCTCTCAAACTATCTTTCCATATCATTTAAGTGATATTTTAAATTTCCATCTGATCGTCTCTCTGCTAGGCTTTGAAAGACTTCATCAGTGACATCTATCAGTTCACCACTTTTCTCTCCAACTGTGTTTTGGAAGTCTACTGCTTTCCTCTCTATCGTATATTTTATTTTGCTGGCTTTTTCCCCTTGAATTATGTTTTCCTATCCTTGCTTTTATATTTAATTTTTGCCTGATTTTGTGTCCTTTTTCAAATGGAAGTTATAATCTATATTTTTGAATACCTCAAACATATTTTATCTGACTAAAATATATTTGTAATCCAATTACTGACTATGTCAGCCTGCTTTAATATTAGATTTTGTGTGTTTTGTAATCTTATTTGCAAGCCAGTTTTGAATGGGAATTTTGGGTTTTGTGGGGGTTTTGTTTAGCTTTTCTTTTTTCTCTCTCTTTCTTCATCATCTCTCCATGTTCATCCCCACTATAATTTGGATTTGTAATTGTTTCTATTCACTGTTTAAGGCAGCCGAGCCAATATGAATCTATGTATTGGTGTGTGGATGGATTTCTGGAGATAATGCTCCAAATATCTTAGCCCTGGTGCCAGAGCCTGTTAATTTTCTGGCTCAACAATTGATCCCAAGTCTGCATTCTTTTCCTCATACTTCCCTATGTAATTGGCCCTCAGGAGCTATAGACTTGGGTGATTTGTATGAAAGTTTTTTTTCTCTCAGCGTTTTTGAATGAATAGTGAGTAACTCTTGACCACCACAAGCTTAATTAGTAGTCTAGGCAATAATTATCTACAGAATCATCATTACAATTATTTACCAGAAAGAGAAAGAACAACAACAAAAGAAACCCAAACCAAATGGTGTTACCAATTGTTCAAATAGATTTACTTATTGACTATAATATCCGTCTGAGCTAAGTATTATTCCTGTTTCCTAGGAATAATAGATTGGAAGGGGAAGAAGGAAAAAGTTAAGTATCTTTTCCAAGTGATCATGACCAAGAGGGGAAAAAGAGTTTGGAGCTGGATTTTCTGATTCTTAGGAGGAAATTGAAATAATTAAATAACTGTAGTGTAAACTCTTTGTTTGTACTGTTGTTTCTTCAGGTTATGTGTCCTTTTTCAGCTGCAGATAGGAGGTTGTATGATATGGTTTGACTGTTTCCCCATTGAAATCTCAACCTGAACTGTATCTCCCAGAATTCTCATGTGTTATGGGATGGATTCAGGGGGAGTTAATTAAATTATGGGGGCTAGTCTTTCTCATACTGCTCTCGTGGTAGTGAATAAGTCTCACAAGATCTCATGGATTTATTAGAGGTTTCTGCTTTTGCTTCCTCCTCATTTTTTCTTGCCACCACCATGTAAGAAGTGCCTTTTGCCTCCCGCCATGATTCTGAGGCCTCTCCAGCCATGTGGAACTGTAAGTCCAATTAAACCTCTTTTTCTTCCCAGTCTTGGTTATGTCTTTATCAGCAGCAGGAAAATGGACTAATACAGTAAATTGGTACCAGTAGAGTGGGGTATTGCTGAAAAGATACCTGAAAATGTGGAAGCGACTTTGGAACTGGGTGACAGGCAGAGTTTGGAACAGTTTGGAGGGATCAGAAAAAGACAGGAAAATGTGGGAAAGGTTGGAACATCCTAGAAACTTGTTGAATGGCTTTGACAAAAATGCTGATAGTGATATGAGCAATAAGGTCCAGGCTGAGGTAGTCTCAGATGGAGATGAGGAACTTGTTGGAAACTAGAGCAAAGGTGACTCTTGTTATATTTTAGCAAAGGGACTGGTGGAATTTTGCCCCTGCCCTCGAGATTTATGGAAATTTGAACTTGAGGGATATGATTTAGGGTATCTGGTGGAAGAAATTTCTAAGCAGGAAAGCATTCAAAATGTGACTTGGGTGCTGTTAAAAAGCATTTTATTTTAAAAGGGGAAAAAAGTGTAAAGGTTCAGAAAATTTGAAGCTTGATAATGAAATAGAAAAGAAAAATTCATTTTCTGCTGAGAAATCCAAGCCAGCTGAAGAATTTTGCTTAAGTAACAAGGAGCCTAATGTTAATCCCCAAGACACCAGGGAAAATGTATCCAGGCCATGTCAAAGACCTTTATGGCAGCCCCTCCCATCATAGGCCTGGAGGTTCAGGAGGAAAAAGTGGTTTTGTGGGCCGAGCCCAGGGTCCCCATACTGTGTGCAGCCGAGGGACTTGGTGCCATGTGTCCCAGCCACTCCAGACTTGGCTGAAAGGGGCCAACATATACCTTGGGCTGTGGCTTCAGAGGGTAGAATCCCCAGATTTTGACAGCTTCCATCAGATGTTGAGCCTGTGAATGTACAGAAGTCAAGAACTGAGATTTGGGAACCTCTGCCTAGATTTCAGACGATGTATGGAAATGCCTGGATGCCCAGGCAAAAGTTTGCTGCAGGGGTAGGGTCCTCATTGAGAACCTCTGCTAGGGCAGTGCTGAAGGGGAATGTGGGGTTGGAGCCCCCACACAGAGTCCTTGCATTGTCTAGTGGAGCTGTGAGAAGAGGGCCACCAACCTCCAGACCCCAGAGTGGTAGATCCACTAATAGCTTGCACCATGAGCCTGGAAAATCCACAGACACTTAATGCCAGCCCATGAAAGCAGCCAGGAGGAAGGTTGAACCTTGAAAAGCCACAGAGGTAGAGCTGCCCAAGGCCATGGGAACCCACCTTTTGCATTAGCATGACCTGGATGCCAGACGTGGAGTCAAAGGAGATCATTTTGGAGCTTTAAAATTTTACTGCCCTGCTGGATTTCAGACTTGTATGGGCCCTGTAATCCCTTTGTTTTGGCTAATTTCTCCCATTGGGAATAGCTGTATTTACCCAATACCTGTACCCCCATTGTGTCTAGGAAGTAACTAGCTTGCTTTTGATTTTACCAGCTCATAGGTGGAAGGGACTTGCCTTGTCTCAGATAAGACCTTGGACTGTGGACTTTTGGGTTAATGCTGAAATGAGTTAAGGTTTTGGGGGACTGTTGGGAAGGCATGATTTGTTTTGATATGTGAGGACATGAGATTTGGAGGAGCCAGAGGCAGAATGATTAGGTTTGGCTGTGTCCCCATTCAAATCTCAACTTGAATTATACCCCCCAGTATCCCCATGTATTGTGGGAGGAACCCAAGGGCAGGTAATTAAATCATGGGAGCCAATCTTTCCCTGTGTTATTCTTGTGATAGTGAGTAAGTCTTACAAGATCTGATGGATTTATCAGGGGTTTAAGCTTTTGCTTCCTCCTCATTTTCTCTTGTCATCACCATGTTAAGAAGTGCCTTCTACCTCCACCATGATTCTGAGGCCTCCCCAACCATATAGAACTGTAAGTCCAATTAAACCTCTTTTTCTTCCCAGTCACAAGTGTGTCTTTATCAGCAGCAGGAAAACTGACTAATATATTAGTAGTCGATTTTCATGCTGCTGATAAAGACATACCTGAGCCTGGGCAATTTACAAAAGAAAGAGGTTTAATTGGACTTATGGTTCCATGTGTCTGGAAAAGCCTCACAATCATGGAAGAAGGCAAGGAGGAGCAAGCCATGTCTTACATGGATGACAGCAGACAAAAAGAGAATGAGGAAGATGTAAAAGCAGAAACCTCTGATAAAACTATCAGATCTTGTGACACTTACTCACTATCACAAGAACAGTATGGGGGAAACCACCCCCATGATTCTGTTATCTCCCACCAGGTCCCTCCCACAACACATGGGAATTACGGGAGTACAATTCAAGGTGAGATTTGGGTGTGGACACAGAGCCAAACCATATGAGAGGTCTATGTAATTCAGGATCATTTGGGCTATACAGCTGGTCTTCCATGTCTGTGGGTTCCTTGTTATGATTTCAACCAGTCAGCCACAGATCAAAAATATTTGGAAAAAAAAATGGATGATTACATCTGTACTGAACATGTACAGATTTTTTTATTGTCATTATTCCCTAAACAATACAAGTACTATTTAAATAGCATTTACATTATGTCAGTTATTAAAGCAATCTAGAGATGCATTAAAGTGTAGCAGAAGATGTGCTTGGTTTATATGCAAATATTATTCTGTTTTATATCCATGACTTGAGCATCTATGGATCTGTGGGGGTCTTGGATCCAATCCCCATGGATACTGAGGGATGACTGCAATTAATTTGTTTAGGGAAAGTTCTTAGAGACTGGGCATGGTGACTCATGGCTGTAATTCCAGCACTTTGGGAGGCCAAGGCTCGGGGATCACTTGAGGCGAGGAGTTCGAGACCAACCTGCCCGACATGGCAAAAACCCATCTCTACTAAAAATACAAAAACTGTCTAGGCCTGGTGGTGCACCCTTACAATCCCAGCTACTTGGGAGGCTGAGAAGGGAGGATAGCTTGAACCCGGGAGGTGAAGGTTTCAGTGAGTACTCCAGCCTGGGCAACCAAGCAAGGCTCCATCTCAAAAAGCAAAAATATAAAAATAAAATGTTCTTAAACAATGATGTTTCCCACATCTGATGCCATGGAATGGGCGCAGAGCTTTGAGCCATGGCACTGATATTTAGAATTTTTCACTTTTCTGTCTCTTCAGCAGGTACACCACTCCTTAGATATCCACAGCATCAAGTTTAATCCAACTCAAACATAACCTTCTTCTTGCCCAGCAAGAAGGAAGAACACTTAGGACTAAGGCCACAGGCAAAGAGCTCACTGTCAGGTGAGGGGATGAGGGTCCTTTCTCTCCTCCGTTTCGTCCCTTCTTTCTGTTTGATCACATTACTGTTGAGAAATACTGGTGAGGTGATGCAGGTGAAATCCTGGATTAACTGAATGGCAGGGCCAGGGGAAAAACCCTGAGAGACACTGCACACAGTAGTTCTACTATTGTGGTGCTGTGTGAATAAACCTCCAAGGCTCTCAGAGGATCCACCCTCATCCAAAATTCTTTTTCTCTGCTGACTTCCTCAACATGTATCAGTGCAGACTGTAGAGGCTGGCCTCTGATTAATTTCCGGAAAATCAGCACATTCGAGGAAAGAAAACCAACTCACTGTTCCCAGACTGCCTGTGTGTTTTTCTCCTTCCCTCCTCTTCTGTTTCAAAGCCCTTTTGCTTTATTCCATGACAGCAGTCTGACTTTCTCTCTTGCCTAATAGAGTAAACTTGCATGTCATGAGTGATGCTGAGCCACTCTGATATTGTTTACGGCTTAACGGGTTCATGTCCCCACCCTCCTTCAGGCTACCCCCTTCTAAGAGACACCATCTCCTATTGCGGACCTGCCCAGTTTTCCTGAAGAGACCCAGAGTGCACTGTGGCATACCATGTCCAAATGAGCTTCTTTTCAGGTCTTTAATCCAACTGCAAGGTTTACAGAATGCAGAATAGCCTATGCCCCCACTCCTCAGCTGTAGAGTTGAGAACCTAATGGCAATTCCTATGCCAAGGGCTGTTTCCACCCAGCATCTAGGTCTGCCCCTGAGACATGGACTCATTTGGTTTGCCATTTCTGCTGCTTTTACAAAATCCCCCTGACAGTGGTGAATGAAGGTCTAGCTCAGTGGTCAGTGAAGGTCATAGCTCAGTAGTTAATGAAGGTCTGCCCTACTTCAGGGTATTTTAAGATAATTCTTGCAGACCTCAGGAAACTGCCTTTGATGAGGGGATTTCAATCATCTATGCAAGACATTGGTGGAAATATTTTGAGATAGAGGGATTGCAACTATATAGTGCTTACATTAATTTACATCTTGTTAATAACCTCCTTGTCTAGGTCCACATGTGATAAGGCCATGCATAAACAAGGAGACCCATGAAATGAAGTGTTGATCACACTGCTTAGTCCCTCACATGGAACCATGAGCAGTACACAGAAAGTCAGCGAACTCTAATCAAGCACTGTCTGTGGCTCTCAAAAGTTACTCGATCCCCACTTTAACCTATTCAATTGTCAGAATAACTATGAAATACATATTAGCTCCACTGTACAGATGAGAAGATGTGCAGAATTCTTCAGGAACTTGCAGAAAATCTCAGAGTTATTAATGAGAATAGGAAACGTTTGTTCTAATTTGCGAGTTCTAATTTGTGTGATGATGAAATGTGAACCCAGATTTTTGAAGGCAGATTCTATACCTGATGTTCTTTTCACTACAGTGCATGTCTCAAAAGGAGGAACTTTAAAGTCAAAAGGTCCTTAGAAGCAATGTGCCTTACACTGATGAAACTGACGTTTAGAGATATGTAATGATTTTTTTTTTCAACCCAAGGTCTCATATACAAAGAGCAGCAAGGCCAGGATCAGAGTCCTCATCTCTTCTCTTGCCGCCCCCAATGCCACAGCCACTGCCACTGTGTTCCTCTCACTGTGGAGGATGAAACCCTCCTTTAGAGCCACCATTGCCGCTTACAACTTGCAATTCCCCACAGGGTCCTTGCAGCACTCAGGTTACCAACTCCTCTCTGATTTCTGGAACCCAAGAACCACAAAAGCAACTAATCTGAACTAATGTCTCCACCTTCTTTTGAAAGGACCAATTTAAGAGGAGAAACTTGAAGCAAAGAGGTCAGAAGACGGACTACAAGGAACATTCTTTATTGACACATCAAACAGGACTGCAGAGCCAGGCAGCCTTCTCAGCAAAAAGACAAGGAGAATATTTCTACTAGGAATAGGGATGAGGCAGGAGCCAGCTTTACCTGGAAAGCTTTCACCATAGAATACTGCGACTGAAGATGTTATAGTATACCCTGCACGTGAGGAGAGCATAGCAGCTGGGGACTCTCCGTCTAATCCATGGGAGGTAGGTACCCAGTGTGGACTTTCTGACAGTGACTGTCACCATTATATCAGGTAGTTTCTGCACTCAGATGGAGTTCTGCCTTTTCAGTTCTTGATTTCCATTGACTCCACTCTGCTTAGGCCATCTGCTCCCATGATCACACTCTAAACTTGCCTCTGAACTCACAAATTAGAACAAACGTTTCCTATTCTCAAACTTTTTAATCATTTTCTTTCACCCCACTTAATACCTATGCACATACTCTTAACTATGGCATATTATATCACCTTTAGGTTCATGAGATCAATAGTATGTCTTATATGGTATTACCCTCAATGTGTGCCAAGAATCCAACAATTCAAATTGTTGAGCTTGAATTTCCGCTGTTCAAACTGACTTCAATTTCACCTGTTCTATTAGCTTCTCTTTTTGAGATGGAAGATGTTTTTCTACTGCCGTTCATGTACAGTTCCTCCCCATGCCTGGGTCCTGGCTCCCCTCCCTGAATCCCCTCCTCCACTGTTCTCATCCCACTAAATGGAACCACCAGGTGTCCAAGTAGCTCAAAGCAGAATCTTACAGATGCTTTTGAAGTCACCCCCTTCCCTGCACTCCCCAAATGCAATCTATTATCAAATACTGCAAATCAATTCTGGAAAGCAATAGAGAGGCTTGGCTTCCCTTGTGAGACCTGGATCCTGGAAATCTGTAGACTTAAGAATAAACGTCTTCCTGCTGGTGGGATATTAAGATGATATGAAATGTGAATGAGCCCTGGGAAGGGAGCCTCTACATCCCAGAGTCTCGTGTGCTGAATTGGAAAGCTAAGCACAGACCAAGTTACCCCTCAGTAGGCTAAATTTTCTAGGACCTTGGAATATTTTGTATTTATTTCCCCCTTCTTTACATCTGAGCCATTTCTTAAAGGATTGTTTATTCACTGTTGATCTCTGGTTGGCTTTGAGGCACATTAAGCATAAACATCATGTCTCTCCTTAATAACTGTAGCACATGTGTTGAGCATTTATCATCCAAGGCAGCATGCTACGTGTTTTCCATGTATTAATTCATTCAATCTCTCACTAAATCTACAAAATTGGCACAGTTGGTACTGTCAGAACCCCTATTTTATACATGGAGTGACTGAGACTCATAGAAGTTAAATAACGTGCTCCAAGTCAGAGCTAATAAGTGACATTTCACTTATTGGGCACTGAGCCCAAAGAGGTTAAGTTCAAATGCACATGGTAAACAGGTGGTCAAATTGATATACTACCTATATCTATTTGGGTCAAATGCCTCTAGTATTTGGAAGGTTAACAAAATTCAGCATGGGCTGGGTATATTGTGCTCATCTGTGTTGAAATAAATTTTGTCCAGTTCCTCAACAAGAAAACCAGCATTCAAGCAGGGGAGACAGAATGCATGTGAAGAGAAATACTCTCAAAGCAGGAGCAGGTTCTTGACTGGGACAAAAAGCCAAAAATTAGGAACTAAAAAGGTGTTGAAGAAGAGAAGTTAAAATAGGAAGCTCTAGGAAAATGATCATAAACGGAGTGGGGTGCTGACTGCCTCGGTAGATAAAAGGCTGATAACTGTATCAGGCTAGCCAAACAGCAGAACATTAGGATAGAGCGTCGTCACCAAGGATAATTTAGAAAATATGAGACAAATCAAGCCAGTGGTTTTATCCCAACATTATAAAGGCAAAGTCCATTTTATAAGCAGTCTAACTAATTCCTGAAACTTGCACTTCTTTCCTGAAAGCTGTCACTGTCTTGCTGGTCATGACAAAGAACAATAGTAATCTTTTGTCTTTTAGCCAGATATCACCAGTTTTATTCTAT
Source organism: Piliocolobus tephrosceles (assembly GCF_002776525.5). NCBI lineage: Eukaryota > Metazoa > Chordata > Mammalia > Primates > Cercopithecidae > Piliocolobus > Piliocolobus tephrosceles. Next base: position 141,552,322 of record NC_045440.1, read on the forward strand.
TTCTGTGGACCATTGCAGAACACCAAGAATGGAGTTCACTGTGGGACAGCGTGTCGGATGAACAAAGGAGAATTGAGTGGTTTTATTAAGATGTGAGTAAGCAAGGCAGAAGGGGTGCAAGGCTAGTACAATGGGCGTTGTGTCACTAAGCACAAATGCTCCAGGGTTGGGCCAATCACACAACTGATTTGGAGCTCACACTGTGAGGTGAGAAAGAAATACACTTTTCCCCCTTAGAAATAAGAAGGAATGTGAAAAGAAAACCCATCCTGTGTCCTGTAAGAGATGTGGAAGGAGAGAACAGCAGGGTAAATGTGTGCGTGAGTAAGAGGGATTCTCATGCTTGGGTGAGAAAAGGCAAATAAAGCCCATGCTTTGATGTTATAAGGAATTTTATCAAGGTCTTATGGTGTGGCTTGCAGCATTTGAAGAAAAAGGAGGAAAGACACGCGTCTTGATTGCAGCTTAAGATCTGCCAAAAATTAACTTCCAGAATTCCTGCCCAAGTTGATGATGCCTCCATATTGCAGTTATCAAAACTATACTTCCTGTCAGCTGTTCTTAATCTAGGACACATGAATTCCACGAGGAGTCCATGGATTGGTATCAAGGCATCAGAATTTTTTAAATTGTATTCAAAATTATGTGTTTGTGTGAATGCACACATTTTGATAGAGAAGTTTGCAGAGATTTCATAAATTTCTTAAAGGAGACTATTTCCCAATATTGAAGAAACACTGTCAGACAGTATTGATTATTCCTACTTTCCCCTATGTCCCTGATTTGGGTTTTCATCATATAGCTCAGCTATCTTTGAAACTGACGTTTCTTTCTTTCTTTCATTCATTCATTCATTCATTCATTCATTCATTCATTCATTTATTGAGACAGAGTCTTGCTCTGTCACCCAGGCTGGAGTGCAATGGTGGGATCTTGGCTCACTACAACCTCCACCTTCTGAGTTCAAGCGATTCTCCTGCTTCAGCCTCCCGAGTAGCTGGGACTACAGGTATGTGCCACTACGCCTGGCTAATTTTTTGTATTTTTAGTTGAGACAGGGAGAGACAGGGTTTCACCATGTTAGCCAGGATGGTCTCGATCTCCTGACCTCATGATCTGCCAGCCTCGGCCTCCCAAATTGCTGGGATTACAGGTGTGAGTCACCGTGCCCGGTCTGAAACTGACGTTTCTAATGCAGTGATACGTCAGTTACTCTGCAGCTCAGAACTCTTTGGACCAGCAGCATTGGTATAATTTGGGGGCTTGCAGAATAGGAGTACCACCCACGACCCATTGGATGCATTTGTGTTGTCTCTCTGACTTTTGATGCTTGCCTGAACTCTCTTTCTCTAGCTGCACCAAATCTTTGCCTTTAAATAAAAGCCTCACATGAGTGTGCTCTGTGGATTCTGGTGAATTCTTTGAACTATTTGAACTGGGGAACCTTTGCAGGGTAAAATTCCTGACCCGTGAACTAGAGCAAGTAACTAGCTTTGGCCAATAGGATATGAGTGGATGTGATTATAGCCAAGTGAAAGTGCTTGAACTACAAGGATTGACCATTTTAGGATCACTCTCATTGCAGGAGGATATGCTGGGAGTAGCCTGATGAAGGATGAGTAATATGAGAAGCAGAGTCAGGTCAGTTGCCTCAGCAAAGGGCAGCCTAGCTCTGTGGACAGCAAGCCAGCCAACCCTGAGCATCTAAGTAAACCCGGTCCAAATCAACAGAGCCTCCTGACCAAACTCAGCTGATCCCAGAAAACAGAGGAAACAATGTCCATTGTTGTATGCCCCTGAGGTTCTAAAGTTGCTTGTTATACAGCATTACTATGGCAATAGACAGAAGGTATAGACCAGTTCTACACCAGCCAACTAGGGTGTAGGAAGATGTATCAGAGTGTGACTGCCAATCAAATAAGTACATCAGTATTGCTAGAGTACTCTGTAAAATGCCAAATAATTTGAAACCAGCAGTGAGGCTCCTCGCAGCCTTCACACATAGGAAACCCAGGGGCCACCTTTGAGGAAGGTGACTGACATATTTGCACTTTAGTAGCCACTTTCATGTACAGTAGCCACTTTTCATCACAACAATGTTTATCAGTTTAGTATGTATATATACAGTAATGCATCATTTAATAACAGGGATACATTCTGACAGATGTGTCCTTAGGTGATTTTTGTCACTGATATAGTTTGGATATTTGTCCCACCCAAATCTCATGTTGAGATATAAGCCTCAGTGTTGGAGATGGGGCCTGGTGGGAGGTGTGTGGGTCATGTGGGTGAATCCCTCATGGCTTGGTGCTGCCCTCACCATAATAAGTGAATTCTTGTGAGATCTGATTGTTTAAAAGTGTGTGGCACCTCCCCGTTTCTCTCGCTCTTGCTCACACCATGTGACACACCTGCTTCCCCTTCCCTTTCCACCACAATGGTAAGGTTCCTGAGTCCCTCACCAGAAGCCAAGCATATGTTGGTGCTATGCTAGTACAGCCTGCAGAACCATGAGTCAATTAAACCTCTTCTCTTTATAAATTATCCAGTCTCAGGTATTTATTTACAGCAATGCGAGAATGGCCAAACACAGTCATTGTGTGAACATCATAGAGTATACTTCCACAAACCTAGATGGTGTAGACTACTACAGACCTGGAATGTAGGGTATAAACTATTGCTTCTAGACTACAAACCTGTACAGAACGTTAATGTGCTGAATATCGTAGGCAATTGTAACATAATGGCATGTTTTGTGTATCTGAACACTTCTTTTTTTCTTTTTTGTTGAGACGGAATCTCGCTCTGTTGCCCAGGCTGGAGTGCAGTGGTGCCATCTCACCTCACTGCAAGCTCTGCCTCCCAGGTTGACACCATTCTCCTGTCTCAGCCTCCCAAGTATCTGGAACTACAGGCGCCCACCACCATGCCCAGCTATTTTTTTTGTATTTTTTAGTAAACACGGGGTTTTACCATGTTAGCCAGGATGGTCTCAATCTCCTGACCTCGTGATCTGCCCACCTCGGCCTCCCAGAGTGCTGGGATTACAGGTGTGAGCCACCATGCCCAGCCAACACTTCTAAACATAGAAAAGGTACAGTAGAAATATCGTGTCATAATCTTAGGTGACCACCATCTTATATGTGGTCTGTCATTAATTTAAACATTGTTATGGGACAAATGACTGGGTATGTTTACATATACATATATACAAACACACATACACACAATAGACAATAGACAATAGTGCAGATACAAAAAAATCTGAATTCAGTAATAAAAATAAAACGTGAATTTTCTTCCCACCTAGTATATAAGTTTATTTCTTTTGAGGCAGTTCAATATTGCCAGTGTCATACACATTGCTCTATTGAGGGGCTAGTGATGCAATTAGCTTCAATTCTAAATGTAACCACACAACTCTTCTACAAACACATTATATACAGATGTAAAATTGCCAACACACCTGCAATGTTAGCCACCATTTGCAGTAAGTCCATCATTGGCAATTCAAACCCCTAGGCAAGAGTGATTAAGTGACTTTCTCAAAAAGTCACCCAAGTTGAGAGAGAAACTTGTCTCTAAGCCCCCAATTTGCAAATCCCCATGGCTGAAACAGGCTCCTGGGGGAAGCAAAGCCATTTGTATATTTTCTTCCTTATCTTTTCTAACAGGCATAATGCCATGTCACATTTAAAAAATAAAAATGTCACACTACTGAGAGTTAAAAGTACTCTCTAGTGCCTCTTGGAAGAAAAACCCAGTGGGCAGTCCATGTAAACTCTTTGAAGGAGCCTCTCTCACTGCTGGAGAAAATGCATCATTGCTCTTGGCAGGGTAATAACCAGATATTCACCTTGCTGAAAGCCATGCTTGCTTTACATGTATGATTATGTTTAAATGGTCACATATGCATTATCCTCACTCATATAGACACATTTCAAACTATTTGATTCATGTCAAAAAAGGCCAGATTACTTTACCAGGATTGCAATGGTGTGAAGTAGTATAAAGGGCACAGGCTTTGGACTCAGGTATCAAAAGGTTTCTACTCTGACTCTCTCAATTACTGATTTTACGATTTTGGTCAAGAGGCTCAATCCTTCTGAGTCTCAGTTTCCTCATCAATAAAGTGGAAAGCATGATATCTATTTAACAAATATTTATTGAGAAGTCATCATGCTTGTCACCAAGGATATAATGGCTATAAATATAAACACCAACCCTTCCCTCCAAGAATCAGCAAGGAAGACAACAGGGTTAGTTACGACTTCTTCCTCAATCCTATCTTTAGAATTTAAAATACAGATCCCAAGTGTATTAGTCTGTTTTCATACTGCTATAAAGAGCTGACCAAGACTGGGTAATTTATCAAGGAAAGAGGTTTAATTGATTCACAGTTTAGCGTGGCTGGGGAGGCCTCAGGAAACTTACAATGATGATGGAAGCGGAAGGGGAAGTAAGGCATCTTCTTTGCAAGGCAGCAGGAAGAGAAGTACTGAACAAAGGGGAAAGAGCTCCTTAGAAAGCCATCAGATCCTGTGAGAACTCACTGTCATGAGAACAGCATGGGGGAAGCTGCCCCCATGATTCAGTTTCCTCCACCTGGTCTCTCCCTTGACACGTGGGGATTATGGGGACTACAATTCAAGATGAGATTTGAGTGTGTACACAAAGCCTAACCACATCACCAAGGAAAGAGAAGTCAGTCCCAGCAATCAAGGATCTTATTTATACATCCCTTAGAAAATGAAGACTTTTCTATTTAGTCTCTGGTCTGTAGTGGCTGGAAACTGTGCCTGGATTGCAGGGACCCATGTGACTCATCTAGCTCTCCTTCTAGCTGCCCTCCGAAACCGACCAATTCACAAAGTTTAACGTTCTGCAATGGAAAAATGCGCATCGAGAACGGAATGCTCAAACTGGCAGCCAGCCAGCTACATGTAGTGGACAATTTCACATTCCCCAGCAACGTGCTGGTTTCCTTTGTAAGTCCACCACCACCACCACATTTTTGTTTTCTGTCTCTACCTGCCTCCTGGCTATACAAATCAATTTCAATTTTGTGTTTAAAATGGAAATGAGAACTGAGGACTTTGTAAACATAGCTTTTTAATATATAGGTATCCTCAGAGGTTCCTGAGCACATTTCAAAGTAGACACTGATAGATGGTGATAACAACTGACAGAGGCTTTACATTCAGTGAAACAAATGAGGACACTCACTGAAAGAGTCTACTGAAATTTGTAAATAATATTTCCATCTCTGATGAGAGGTAAACTGTTTAAGTCATTATGTGGGAATATTTGTTTTAAAAACAATTCCCTCTTATTATGAGCACCCTTAGAAAGTTCCCAGATGCAACCGAGTGTAACCGACATATGATGTTTTTTCTTTTTCACCCGAATAGATGAGATGTAATGCCTAGACCAGTGTGCTTATGTTAGGTGGCCATAGCCCTCATGTCCCTTTTGTAAAAGTAGAGTGTGTATTATTTCTATTAGTAAATGCCCTGATAAAGCCATCAGTTACCTCCCTTTAACAACTATGCACATTTTTTGCCTTCAATAATTAAATTCTGTCTGTTTACCTTTTTTGAGACATATGTCCCACAGATAGGTTAGAGATACATTAAAGACAAATCGCAAACAAGGTGCAGAGGAGTTCTAAGTGGATATTAGCATGGGTCACAATTCCTAACCCAAGAAAGCAATGAAAAAGAATCAGAACCACCCTTTGCCTGTTGAAACAGGCACCAGCTCTGACCCGTGGGAAGTTTGACATAAAATTTCAGGTATAATGTTCTCTCATTCAATCAGCAGTCTCTGAGAAAGCAGTGTCTCTGAAATCCAGGGGTGTTGGCATGACTGAAGAATCTAAGCTTTGGCAGGAAGCTGTCAGCTAGGGAGGATGCTGGCAAGGTAGGAGAGGAAAGGATACCTAGCCATTGAAGGTCATTGCATTTTCTAGATGAAAACTGGTGACCAATTTTTGTCCCTGGAACTTCTGAAATGTTCATCTCATTCTAATAAAAATAAAAGCATGGTCTAGCCACCAGGAAAGATGACAGTGTTAATTTGGGGAGAGTTTAAAGTCACTCTCATATTTTTTTTCTGGGGTAGGTAGAGATGAATTTGTCTTTTGCTTAAGTTTCAAAGGAAGAAAGATATTTCATAACTCCAGCTCATTGATATTTACCCTTCTGCTCTCTGGTCTAAAAAGGAAATTCCATTTGTCCCTTCCCTTTCTTGACATACGCATGCGAACAGACTGTTACAGTGGGCATTATTCACCTTTCAATAATGAAATAAACTATGACCTCAAACATGAAATAGCACAAGCAGTGAAAACTTAGAATGGAAAGTTTCTGCTAGTGAGAAAATCTGGACCTCATAATCTCTAGAGCAGGTTGTGTTTTTTAAAGTCTAACTTTGAAACTGAAGTCTGTCATTTATGTTGAAATACAAAGTGTTGGGGGAAGGTGGGGGGCTCCAAATTTATCGTATGTGGGAAGACCACCCTGTTGCTCATTTCCCTGCCGTATGGGAAGGCTATTACAGGCTCTTCTGTGAGGCATTTGAAACCTCTTCAATAGTCTTTCTGAAAGTTCTGAAATGTGTCCCGATTAAATTTTCAGGGCTGGGCGTGGTGGTTCATGCCTGTAATCCCAGCACTTTGGGAGGCCGAGGCGGGCGGATCACGAGGTCAGGAGATCGAGACCATCCTGGCTAACACAGTGAAACCCCGTCTCTACTAAAAATACAAAATTTAGCCAGGTGTGGTGGTGGGCACCTGTAATCCCAGCTACTTGAGAGGCTGAGGCAGGAGAATCACTTGAACCCAGGAGGCAGAGGTTGCGGTGAGCTGAAATCACACCACTGCACTCCAGTCTGGGTGACAGAACGAGACTCCATCTCCAAAAAACAAAAAACAAAAAACAAACCGATGGGGAGGCATACCTGGCAGATGTTTCCTAGGGGACGAGCCTTCAGCAACCCGGCTTTGGGCATCTTCATGTGCTGTGGCTTTGGGAAGTGAGATAAGGCAAAGTGAGAGAGGATGATGTCTTGTCCTCGGGTTTTATAGTCTGGAGAGGTGCATTGTCCGCTAATGCTTCATTCTTCTTCCCATCTCAGAAGACAGACAATGAATATCAATAGAGTTCTCATCAGGCTCCTTATAGAGGGTGTTGCAGCAAGGCAAGGGCTCAAGTTTTCCTTGGTTTAGCCACCAAATCCATATGTGGCCATCCAGCATGTAAACTGAAGAAAAGAATGGTCCCTTTCCTAGAGGGCTGCTGTGAGGATTTCATGAAGTAATTCTCATCAAGCCCTTGCAGCTTCCCTGCACCACTGCAAGCTTCATGGCATTAGAAAGACAGGGCCGCCCTGGCTTATGCCCCTTGATGCCTAGTCTGCTGGTGGCCAAGTTGTGAAGCAGATAACAGTCTGTCCTGGAGTGACTGAGTGTCCGACTATGGACTCAAGTCTCTCCACAGATATGTTCCAAAGTCTAGGCTCACTAAGGGTCATAGGAGGTCTTGTTATAAACTGAGTACAAACTTACCATTCATAAATATGTTACTTTCTTTCTATTTTGATCTGACTCCTGGTGTCCACAACTGTTAAGACTCATGAGATGGAAGGATGGAGATGAAACCATTGAACGAACATCATCAAACCTCCAATATATGTACATTAGAAATAGGGTTTGGCTGGGCATGGTGGCTCAAGCCTGTAATCCCAGCACTTTGGGAGGCCGAGACGGGTGGATCACGAGGTCAGGAGATCGAGACCATCCTGGCTAACACAGTGAAACCCCGTCTCTGCTAAAAAAATATAAAAAACTAGCCGGGCGAGGTGGCGGGCACCTGTAGTCCCAGCTACTCAGGAGGCTGAGGCAGGAGAATGGCGTAAACCCGGGAGGCGGAGCTTGCAGTGAACTGAGATCCAGCCACTGCACTCCAGCCTGGGCGACAGAGCGAGACTCCGTCTCAAAAAAAAAAAAAAAAAAAAAAAAAGAAAAGAGAAATAGGGTTTGGGTAAGACATCTAACCAGTTCAAAGAGATTGCCTTAGCTTCACCATTCCATAATGCAGTGAGTCATTCTTTCTTTATGCCTCCATAAAAGGCTCCCATTTTCATTCTTTTTTACAGTGAAATAGAATTTTATTTCATCAAATGTTTATTTTGCTCCAACCATGAAGCTACCACAATGGATATAAAGATGAATATGATATATTCTCTTTCATCAGAAAACATCTTATAAGTGAAGGAGACAAAGATGTAAACAAAACAGCGTATCTTAATGATTAGAATTATAATGTGAAATGTCGTAGATACAACTCTTACCAGCACTGTAGCATTGGACAAGTTAATTAACCTCTTTGGAATTCCACTTTATCACCTGATAAATTAATATAATATATCCCTTTTATGATAAGATTAGAAATAATAGATATTGTTAAATAGCAACAATAATAATGACACTGTCTTGTGGAATTTGAGAGCTTTCTAAGGAGGTACCTGGGTTTCCAGCCCACACGTCATTTAACCGTCATATACCTAGAACCAGGCACAAGATTATACATAGGTTTAAGTTTTCTGATTTTTTTTAAGAGATAAGGAATCTGACTCTTAAAATTACTTAATAAAAATTCCTAACATAAAAGTGCCTGCAAGGAATGGAATTTTGGTCAGGAATAGATACAAAGAAATGGGCTTTGAATATTTTGAAAAAGTGGCTGTCATTTATCATGGTAGAAAAATGTCAAGTGTAGAAAAGGCACAGATGTTGAAAATCTCTATTGTTGGGGTGTAAGACCTAAAATCAAGACTCCTACGACATGTTGCCTTGACATCTCATGAGATGGCCTTACCACAAGTTTTTCTCCTCCCTTTGTTCCCATGAATAAGATTCCTTGACTGAATAACCTTATCGTTCAAAGGGACTAGGCACACTTTCTGCTTATAACCGAGTAGTTGGTTTCTATTCACTGCCAGCCTGTAGAATGATTCAAACAAGCCAATCACATCCTCCCGTAGAAAAAAGGGCCACCCCACTCTCTTGATACTACAAGACGTGTCTCTCACAAACCCTGCTTATTCACTGCATTTTCAATTGTAACCTCCGCATGTCCTCCTCCCTGGGGCCATGGGTAGGTGTGACTAATAAACTGCTGTGAGCTTCTCTGTCCAGTGCTGGGTGTGGTGTGTTTGTCCATCTCCATGACTCTCAGGTGGAAATCCTTCCTTATAAACAGGGTGCCTGGGAAAGAGTTAACACAATTGTTCTCTGATGGCTTTATGTGTGTGGATTTCGTATCCTTCAAGAAAATATTTTCGTATGCCTTCAAGAAAATATTTTTTTAATTCAACGTGTGCTTGATTAAAAAGAATACCTTAACATTATTTGGACTAAGTCAGACAAATTGAAGTAGAAACTGAGACTTCAGAAATGAACACATGAATGCCCTTTATTGAAATTAAACCTGTTTGACTAAGTGAATCCAGATAAATGCGTTTTCAAATATCAGATATACTAACGTGTTGCCAATAAAACACCTTTTTCATTAAAATATTTGAAAATGTTTTCAAATGCCTGGATCAACTACAACTAAAACAAAGTAACATATTTTCTAAATTATAAATTATTTCACATAGTATCATGCAAAATTCAGTTTCCGGTTGTTAACTGATCACTCTAAGAAAACAAAACTCTACATTTCTAGACCTGAAGCTTGAGGGTTTTCTTTCCCAAACATAAAGTGGTGGTGGATATATCCTTCCTAGTTTAGCATTCTACTGATCACCAACATCTGATCTAAATGAATGGTTCATCTGAAATTTTCAAGGACAAGTGACTCCCATTCCGTTAAGACAATGTCTGTAAGATGAAGAGGGTTTCATCTTACAGGTGCTGTTCCTAAACATCTCGTAATTCCTTTAGGTAATCTTTGCTTCGAAGACGATGCCGGACGGAGTCCATGACGCTCTAAACCAACCAATGTAACAAAAACAAAGCTAGGAATGAAAATAGAATCTGAAAGTAAGGGAAGTAACACAGTCTGACTCCATCTCTGACAGTGGCCCTCCGTATTGGTAGGAAGGCACCTATCTGACTACGTGCAATCATCATGTTATGTTGACTCTAGAAGAGGCATGCCTCCATTTTGTGCTTAGAATCATTAGAGAAATGCAAATCAAAACCACAGTGAGATATCATCTCACACCAGTCAGAATGGTGATTATTAAAAACTCAAGAAACAACAGATGCTGGTGAGGCTCTGGAGAAATGGGAACGCTTTTACACTGGGAGTGTAAATTAGTTCAACCATTGTGGAAGACAATGTGACAATTCCTCAAAGACCTAGAACCAGAAATACCATTTGACCCAGCAATCCCATTAATGGGTATATACCCAAAGGAATATAAATCATTCTATTACAAAGATACATGCACATGTATGTTCTTGTAGCACTGTTCACAATAGCAAAGACATGGGATCAACCCAAATGCCCATCAATGATAGACTAGATAAACAAAACGTGGTACATATACACCATGGAGTACTATGCAGCCATAAAAAGGAATGAGATCATGTCCTTTGCAAGGACATGGATGGAGCTGGAAGCCATTATCTTTGGCAAACTAAAGCAGGAACAGAAAACCAAACACCGCATGTTCTCACCCATAAGTGGGAGCTGAACAACGACAGCATGTGGTCACAGAGAGGGGAACAACACACATTGGGGCCTATCGGGGTGGGGGGCAGTGAGAGAGCATTAGGAAAAATAGGTAATGCATTCTGGCCTTAATACTTAGGTGATTAACCCTAACTTAATACTTAGGGTTGAGAGGTGCAGCAAACCACCACGGCACACATTTACCTATGCAACGAACCTGCACACCCTGCATATGTACCCTGGAACTTAAAAATAAAAATTTTAAAAAGGTAAGAATCAGTGGTGGCATCACACCTTTAACATGGTTTGAGTCAAGCAAAATTGTAGGTGTAAAAAGTTTGGGCATCTTCACCAGCTTCTGGTGCAAAACCATGTAGTATTTCCTTTCTTTTTTTATTTTAAAAGATCCAAGTCTCAATCCCACCGATTGTCAGAAGACACTGTTTTTCTCTGTAGTTCTCCTCCTCCGATATGTTCAAAGCATCAGTGGGTGTTTTTTCAATTCAAAGAAGGAATCTATACTTAACATTGTCATCACCCCCCTTCCTGCTCTTCTGGACAATTCATAGAATTACCTCAAGGGAAGATGGTCTCTAATTGTCATGATTCATTATCAGAAACAAGTTATTCTGACCTTAGATGTTGAGACATTCTAACCTCTGCTGAGAAGCTGTGTTTGCTGCCCTGACATTTCTCTCTTCTTTTTCTGGAAGTGGGTGGACAAAATTCCTCCCACCTCACTACTATGCTCCATCAGGGAATGACTTACAACAGAAATAATAAAATTGCCCCCACGATCCACTTGTTGTGGAAGGTTATTTTTCATTTCATCGTGGTGGAGAGGCAATTTGTCTTTTTGGGACGTGGGACCTTTCTTGCAAATGTCCTTGAAATCTCGGTTTGTTCACGCCTAATTCAAACACTGATAACCCCTTATCTGGAGAATACCTGTCTCATCGGGGCACTGCATGTACACCTGGACTTTGGGTGTTCTAGATGAGCATGTACATAGAACAGTTCTTTTAATAACACTGTTTTGTTCAACATCACTTCATTATGACATCGATGAGAAAAAAATAGATTCCCCATCTAGGTGGGGCTTGCATGTTCTTCCCAAGTCTATATGGGTTTCTCCAGGTACTTTTGTTTCCTCCCACACCCCAAAGCTGTGCACCTTAGTTTCACTGGTGTGCTACACTGTCCCAGTCTGAGTGAGTGTGGCTGTGTATGTGAGTGTACCTTGCAATGGGATGGCCTCTTGTCCCGGGCTGGTTCATGCCTTTCATCCTGAGCTGCTGGGACAGGCTCCAGCCACCTGTGACCCTGAAATGAATAATCGGATAAGTAATTATCTTACTTAGGCTTATTATTTTTTAAAATGTATATTAGTGTACATTTATTTCAGTGTTTTGAGTCTTTATTTAGAAGTTTAATGATTGATGTTTTTGTGGTCAGAAATATACTGTAGAAACTTAACTCTTATTTATATTAATTAGCTTATGCCACAATTGGTTTTGTTACATGTTGTTTCAGTTACCATCACAGTTTCCAAGAACCTATTGATGATGTTAACTGAGGGCTTATTGTGCTTCAGAAGGAATTGTCAGTTCTTTCCCTTCCCAGTGAAAACATGAAGCAATCAACAAATTCTTAAAGGACCTTAGACGTGGAAATCAGTTGGCTTCAACTTGAAAGCCTTGACTGTCTAAAACAAGGGATACTTAATTCAACTTCATATCTTTGGGGAAGGGACATTCATTCTTTAGTGCTCTGCTCATGCCCTCGTGCCCAGATCTCAGTGACAACATCCCAAGTTTATGCAGCCTGCATTAGAGCAACCCAAGAAATCCGTCAGCATCTGGAAGGGTCCCCAGAGGAAGCATGGGATGAACTGGTAGAGAAGATGACTGTCCCCAGAAGGACTCAGCACCAGCATCTCTTAATTCCCATCTTCCTAAAAGCCATTGACTCAGTTCAGAAAGAATGGTCCTCCTCCAATTCTACCTGTCTGTCATTTTATCTTGAAAACCTATAATCAAATCTTATGTACTTATAGAAATTTGCTAGAACCTTTTAATTCTATCAGCTAAAAACATGACACTCTTTTAAATATGTTTCACATACAGACAATGCATTCCAATAAAAGGTATCTTCTTTGCACTCTTTCAATTTTTTGGCTCCAATTAGATTATACACTATTGAAGTCCAGAAAGCCCCAACCTTTCATTTTCAGTCTTCTTCTCTGTGGAACCTACTATATTAAATGCATTAACTTACTGGCCTTTGGTACATATTGATTGAATCAAATTAAATTGAAGGACAGCCTCTCTCCGTGTGAGATTTTAGAATTAAAAGCACAGAGTTTACGTAGTGAACTTGGGGGCGTATTTCCAAGGACTCAAGCTTCGGTTTGAGAAAAGTGAATTTTATTCCCAATGAGATAAGCAACTGAATAGCTTTACTCATTCAGTGCAAGTGAAGGGATGTGAAACACAGGTGAGCAATCACCCATTGCTGAGCTCTGGGTCATCCAGGTTGCAAGGATGTTGTCACTGCAAACCTTATTCCATTAAGGCTTGGAGATTATTGGGGATCAGCACATCTCCTTGCATACGGATTATGGTCATATCTTCCTCAGCATGTACAAGACTTAAGCTATTATCTATGCCCCCAAATCCACACCCTCATCCTTTGCCCTACATTACCTCACTCTTGGCTGATATTTACTCTAGACTGTCCTCACTGCTCGCACATTCTAGTCCCGCCCTCCATGCTCAAATCTCAGTATGTGACAACAGTTCAGGGTCTTCCCACTGTCAACAAGATGGTCGGTGTCATGACTCATAGATTCCACCCTCCCCATAACCAGGGATCGTCTACCTCCTCAGTCTCATTTCCATTTTCTTGCCTACATACAAGTCACATGCACCTCCAGGTCATTCCTGTAATGCAGTAGGTCCCTCACACTGCTCTGCATTTCCCTGTGCTGATTCATTGGATAGGACGCCTGCCCCTGATTATCTGCCAATCACCTGCTCATCTTTACAACCACACAGAAATCACCTTCAAGAGGGCCCCTGTCCTACGCTTCCCAGGCAGAAGAGGCACTCGGATCACAGAGTCCTTTCTAGACTCCTCTTGCCATCATGCTTAAGGCATGGCCTTACACCTTCAGTGGATATTGCGTTCATTGCTTCTCTTTTCCATTTTAGGACACGGCAGGCTTTCTAAAGTCATCGTCTTAGATGCCCCAGATTTTCTCTTCAGCTTTAATTCTATCAGTGGCTGCTTGTTGTTTAGATCATATATGCCTCACCAGCCAATATTCTCCTAATATTGATCTCTGTCATCTATTGATTAGGGAGGGCAAGTCATGGAACCTCTTTGAATTCTGGTTTCTTCACCTCTAAAATGAACTTACTATTATCACTTAAAACATTAGAGTGAAAATAGAAAAAATAACTTTAATAAATTGTCTACCACAATGTTTTGTGATCATAAACGCTCAACATACCATTAGGTTATTTAGCAGATATTCAGTTTATACTCTAGGCCAAGCAATGCAAAATATTAAGAAAAATCAGACCCAACCCATGACCTCATTGAGTGTACAACTAACTGGAAGAGATAGACAATAGTTACATTATTACAGCTGCACACACACACACAGTTGTAAGAGAAATATCATCTTAGAAGAGGAGCTTTGTCTTATAGCAATTATAATAAGGGTCATTCCTGACCCGAGTGTAGGGTCAGGAAAGGCTTCCTCAGGAACCCGATGGCTGAAGGATAAACAAAACAGCTGGAATTAATAGAACATTCTCCTTTTTTCTCTTCTGTTCTGATTCCCACTTCTTAGGAAGCCAAAGAGGCACATGTGTGCACGCACACACACATGCACACACACATGCACACACACACACCCCTTATGCCCAGTCCTCTACACCAGCTTTGTCCAATAGAACTTCCTGTGGTGATGGAAATGTTCTATGTCTGCACTGACCAACGCAGTAACCACTAACTCTTTGTGGCTACTGAGTTCTTAAAATGCAACTGATGAGACTTCGGAACTGAAATTTTTATTTTATTTATTGTAGTTAATTTAAGTGTACACATAAAGAGCCACATGCATCTGGAAGCTACTGCACCAGACAGTGACGTTCTAGACTCTATTTCCTTTCCAAATCTCAGACCCAGCTTGATTCATGACGGGTACTAACACACACTAACTCCAGACTGTTTTGCGGAAACAGGATGTTAGAAAGGCATCTTAGTACCTTTTATTCAGAGTGAAAGTGACATACACTGACTCAAATACACTCTAACTGATTCATTTGTCTGGGACAAGTTGCCCAGAACTCACCCTCAAGGCTTCTCACTAAGAATAACAAATACACTGTCATGTTTCCCATTAAACAAGCATTAAAAACTAACTAGTTCCTCCCTTTTCCTCCTAGTCACTATACACAGGAATTCACTCAGTTAACATTCAGTGATGATTTTCCATGTACAAGATGCTAGGATCGACACTGATAAAGAAAATGAAGAAGAAGATGTTCCTGTCCTCAAAGAGCTTTAACATTGGGAGTGACAAGGATGAGCAATTAAATCAGAGCTTGGGTGGGGCCAGTTGGGAGGACTCACTGGGGATGGCTATACGAAATCAGTTACAGAAGATGAAGCAGCCCGTTCCAATTACTGACAGGGATTGCGGTGTAGGCCCTCACTAGTTTCGAGGGTTTGCCTGTGGGATTAGGCCCCACCTCCTGTGGTGGTCACTGGTCCCATTATGCATCATGGGCTGCCTTCCTGCACTTTCCTCACTCTGCCACTCTTACAAAAGTACTTCATGCCTCACCTTCCAAACACACCACTGACATGCAAACCTGTGTCTTAGGGCATGCTTCTCAGGGAACCTAATAAAGAGTTAAGAAATGGTAATCACTAAACATGCAGTTTCATGGGTGGACAAATTTTCAAACAGTAGCAACATATGATTGTTTTTATTTCTTTTCTTTCTCATTTATCATGTTAGGACATTTAAAGAACAGCAAAGTATCATCAATAAATAAAAGGATTTCTTTGAAGGACATATAATTGTTCATCCCTTCCAAAATGCACAAAAAAGGAAAAGATGAAAATTACACACTATTAGTAGAGGAGAAAATAATTTTCAAGAGGATATTATCTGCTTTTGTCCTTGTTTTTCCATCTCACTGTGGAACAATAAGAACTCTGTCACAGATGGACATATGTCCCTCGGACTGTGCTTAGGAAGTATTGAAATAGAAAAATAAAGAGGGATGGAATGCAGTGGAGGAAATAAGGAAAATAATAAGGCAGCCTATGGGGGTCTTTTGACTTGAAAGGAAATGAATGCTCGAAGGGTTATCAGGAGCTTCGGTGATTACAGGGTGAGACGTGTGCTGGGTGTGCGGTGTATATTCTCTCTTTCCTGTATCAGAAGAAGGCCTGGATTGGGGTGGTGGTGATAGAACTTGAGAGAAGAGGGTAAGTCCAAGAGATGTTTCAGAAGCAAAAGGCTGATCTATTGCAGAGAGAAAAGTAGAAGGATGAGTCCAGGATGATTCCCAAGTCTCTGTTTTGGGTGAGGGATGGATAATAGTGTTGTTGTACAGAATCTATTATACAAGAGAAGAAAGTTTAGAAGAAAAGATAAGGAATGCCTGGGGAACTATCAGATTGAAATATTTTGTTCCGTAGGGAATTCGTGATTCGTGTGTGTGTGTGTGTGTGTGTGTGTGTGTGTGGTGGGTTTCTGCAGAGGGAAAGAGATAAATTGAAGTCTTCTCTAGAACATTGGTCCTCAGTTCTTATCCAGAAGTCATTTTGCCCCTCTAGGGATGTTTGGGAACATGTGGAGATGTTTCCATTGGAGAGGGTGCTACTGGCATCTAGTAGGACATGGGTAGAAGCCAAGGATGTGTAACAAGTAATTCTACAGTGTCAAATGTCAATAGTGCAGAGAGTGAGAAAGTTTGTTCCACCAGTAACATGAGACAAATGAAAGAACACCGATTGTGAGATAAGACAGACCCGGATTGGGACCTCAGCTCTACCACTTACTTGCTGTGTGACCTGGAGAATGAGATTTGTTATCCTGGAGACCCAGTTTCTATATATGAGAAAATGATGATGACACTATTGCTGCAAATGCTACATGAAATCATGTACAAGAAATTGTTGGATGCATATAGGTGCTTAGAAAATGCTTCATTTCTTTTCTTTATATTTAAAACCCATGAATGTCCTAGATGTATTAACAGCTTCTATTTCCCATACTGTGACATGGCTATTTCCTTATCCATGTGTAAGTTTTTCTAGCAGAGAAAGACTATAGCAAAGCTGAGGTGGAATTCCTCCAAATCCCCATGCCTTCCCTTGAATACATGTTTCCCTCTCATGGTGTCAACTGTCAATGCATTCGTTGCATTATATGTTTATTTCCTCAAGTCTAGATGATAAGCTCCTGGAGGCTAGAGACTATATTGTATTCAACTTGTATCTTCATCACTTTTCCTGATGCCTGGGATGTGGTAGATATCCAGTAAACATTTATTAATGAAGAATTAGCTATGAATAGCTGAATTAATTTCATGTAAACTATTACAAAAAGCACTCCACTTTGTTCTCTCCTTGAACCCATCCCATTTTATCATCTTAATTTCATACCTCATTTTCATACCTTACAAATTAACTAGTATTTTGTGTTTTATTTCATATTTCAAATTTAATGTTTTGAAGTTGGCTTTATTTAGTTTCTCCACCAAGCTTTTTCCTAAATGAATCATCTGTTTATATTCATAAAAGGGCCTCTTCCCCATCATTTAGAGTTTTTTGTTTGTTTGTTTGTTTTGTTTTGTTGAGATGGAGTCCCGCTCTGTTGCCCAGGCTGGAGTGCAATGGCAGTGGCATGATCTCAGCTCACTGCAGCCTCTACCTCCCAGGTTCAAGCAATTCTCCTGGCTCAGCCTCCCGAGTAGCTGGGATTACAGGCGCCCACCACGACACCTGGCTAATCTTTGTAACTTTTTTTTTTTTTAGTAGAGACAGGGTCCCGTCATGTTGGCCAAGTTAGTCTCGAACTCCTGACCTCAGGTGATACATCCACCTTGGCTTCCCAAAATTCTGGGATTACAGGCACGAGCCACTTCGCCCAGCCTCCCATCATTTAGATTTGAAACTTTATAGTAATCTTTGACTCCTTCCTTTTGGTGGCAGCTATATCTAAACAGCCACAGAGGTCCATGAGGATACTGTCCCTGCAGTCTCATCAAGGTAAATGATGCCCCTTCCACCCTTGCTGGCTTCACTACAGCCCATGAGCTTAAACATGAGCTCCAGCACAACGGTACCAGTCTCTATAAGAGATGATGACTTCTGGGAAAAGTTTGGTCTCAGCATCCTGCCCAAGACCCCTCATGATCTGTCCCCATCTTAACATTTTCAACCCTCAAATTCCTTTCCTCTCATGTGCAAGCCCTTCTCTCCAAACAATCTGGTCACTCTCATATTTACTATCCTTCAATTCTGTTTCTCTGCATCTGCACTTGGAGAATGACGGTCTGGTCAACAATTACCAGTGATGACCATCCTTATATTGTTGTTACTTGACCATTAAGCAGCATATGAAAGACTGACGATTTCTTCCTATTTAAAACATTTTTATTGATGATAGACGCTCTTGCTTTTTTCCTTTACTTCATTTGCTGAAGGTTCTCAGTCTCCACTGGCAGTGTAGCCTACTCCTTTCAGCTTCTGCAAGGCGGTGGACACAGAGTTCAGTCCAGTCCCCCAGCCCTCTTTTATTACTAACTCTTTTGAGATTACTTCATTCACTCCCTTGGTTTTAGGGGTTATCTATTTATAAGAGTCAGTGTGGTAGAAACTGCTGATTATCTACTCAGTAGCCAAGCCCTCTTTTATTTATATCATAATCCTGATTTTATTAAGGATGGCAATATATCCAGATTTTTCTGTTTCAGAGCATCCCTTGCAGATAGGCATAACCTATAGGAAATAAAAGAAATAAAAAGTAGAAGTTGTTGGATTGAGTCTCCAGGGAAGCCTTTTTTCATTTCTTACACTTCTTCCTGGGCATAACTCCTGCCTGAAACACAGGTAAGAGGGCTAGAGTTCCAGAAACCATCTCTGATCACGAAGCCAGCTTCAGTGACTAAACCACTTAATATGATTTATAGAGAAGAAACATAAAGTGAGCTTTAGTCCTTGGTAATACCGAACCACTAAGTCAGCTCAAGACTTCCTACCTTTGGGTATTAATGTGAGATAATTGTAAACTTCCCTTTTGTTTAAATGATTGTTATTTTCATCTCTGATACTATCAGTCCATGATAATTTTTAACTGATAGACACAACCAGTTTTAGATCTACATTTCTAAACTCCATCTAGAATTACCAACTTTTACATAAAAGTCCTAATCAATGTTCAATATACCTCTCAAAAAAAATATATAGATAAAATGAAACTCATGTTTTCTTCTGGAAGACATGCTCCATCTGCAGTCTTCCCCGTATGGGTAAATTATTCCATCTACCCTAGCTCTCTGGATAACTGCTCCAGGGTTATTCTTGATCCTTTGTTTTTGTTCATCTTCTTCAAATCATTTCTACCCACAAGCCATCGCACATCATTCCTTGTCCAAGCTCATCCCATATCTATTGATTTTTCTTTGTTGTCACTTGCACAGTCTAGTACAAGTCATCACTCTGTTTTCCTGACTGCCATGACAGCCTCTTCACTGATGTCCTTGTTTCCACCTCTCCTTGTTGACAATCCAATCTCTATGCAGTAGCCAGAGCAATTTTAACAAAGAAATGCTTTTATACAATCCCTCTGCTGAAAACCCTTCAGGGACCTTCTACTGTAGTCAGAACCACACAGCCCGAACTGAGATGCCTCCCTCTAGTATATACCTTAGACCTCATCCCAAACCACTCGCCCTCTGCTCTGCCTCCACTGCACTGCCTTTATTGCGAAAGCTGGGGCACTAAAATTCTTTCTCAGTACGTATCATTGTATTGGCGCTAGCCATGCCCCCTTCCAGGAATGCTTCTTCCCCAAACTGCGTGTGCACCCAGCTCCTACTCTATAACTAGAACTAAGCTGGAAAGTTAACTTCTCCATGAAGCCTCCCTGATCACTTATTCAAAACTGCCGCCAATCACTTCCTATCTCATCACTTTATTGTAATTCTCTGCACATCGTTCATTATTTTATATCATTTTTCCTTTTTATTTATTTTAGCTTATTTAATGTCTTTCTGTCCCACATTAAATGTAAGCTGCCTCAGAGCAGGGACCTTGTCTCTCCCATTTGCTTGTGTATCCCTAGGTCCTAGAACAGGGATAGCAAACTAATGGTACCACACAAAATGTTTTGTGAGTAAAGAATGAGAAACTGTATCTCTGATTACTTCGGCCCTTCTGCCTTTAAAATCCGTCACTCTCCTTTCTATATCAGTAGTTAAATGGGCTCATCTCTCAAGTTCTATCTCTCCAGCTAGATTTCAAGTCTTTTGAGGAGAATATCCTGCACTTATTTGTACCCCCAAGTTATTTCATGCACTATCAAAAGTCAGCACCCAAGTCAGCAATGCAGGGGAACAGACTTCACCATTGTCCAGAATCCGACATGCCTCCTTTTCTCCTGTTTCTCTGATCTTCATGTTCTGGTCTGTGTGCTCAGATTGACCTCTCTTATTCCACATAAAATTCTCCTGCTTGTACTTCAAAACTCATTTTAAATATCAGCAAAACCTCTCCTCACCACTTCAGCAAAGCAATCACTGACTTCTTTGATTCAAATGGCATTTTCACATTGCCTTATTATTGTACATATCACAGTGTTTGCAGGGCTGCCTTTTTAATATGTCTGCTTACTTCTCTAATGAGGGGCAGTCCACACCTCACCCACTTCTAGAACCCCATTTTTTTGGAACAATTCCTGTTACATATTCTCCGTACTTATTTTTGTTGAATGCTGTTGAATGCATTTGTTCTGTTTTGCCTTCCTTTTCTAGGTTTTCATTGAAATACTCATATTTTTTCTAGACTTAATATATTTTCAATGATTCTCTTAGGAGTTCCTCATTTCTCCAAGGCTATTTTTCTGATATCCATTTTCCTGAAAACTTATGTTTGGACCATTGCATAAGAAGCTCCATTTACAGGTTAAGGGTGGTGAGTTAGAAGAAGGAAACACAGGTACTCTTTTTTGTTTTTTTTTTTTTCTTTAGCCATAAAACTCAGAATGAATTATGGTATGATTCCATGAGGTATAGAATAGAAAATGAATTGTGTTTTCCACGGGCATTGACTTCATCTCTTCCAGCAGGTAGACGCTGAGCTGGGGCTTGCTATCTCTGGCTGAAAGGATGTCTGTGCTACCAGGGAGAGATACACTCACCAAGCCACTCTGCCACATCTCAGAGCCTAAGAACCCCCACATTTAGGACTAGAAGGAGACATCAAAGTCAGCTTTCTACCCATCTCACAAACAGCTCCAGAAGGGAGACATGATGATACTAAAGTTAGTTCAAACTAAAGTTTGTTGATTTTTTTTTTCTTTCTTTTTTTTTTTTAAGGAAGAGTCTTGCTCTGTCACCCAGGCTGGAGTACAGTGGTGTGATCTAGGCTCACTGTAACCTCCGCCTCCCAGGTTCAAGTGATTCTCCTATCTCAGGCTCCAGAGATGCTGGGATGACAGGCATGCAACACCACGCCTAGCTAATTTTTGTACTTTTAGTCGAGGCAGGGTTTCACCACATTGGCCAGGCTGGTCTCGAACTCCTGACCTCAGGTGATCTGCCCACCTCGGCCTCCCAAAGTGCTGGGATTACAGGTGTGAGTCACGACTCACGGCCCAGACTAAAGTTACTGAGTATGATTAACCTATGGAGCCGATGAGTGGGGCAATCTGAAGCAGAACTCACCCCACCATGTCCTCCAGTGCCTGTCCTGCTGCACTGTGTTACCTACTCAGGGAAGAAAAAAAAAAAAGTTTGTCACCTTCCACCCAGGACTTTCTGATAAAGATGAGTCTCATGATTCTCTGCACTCCTCTTATCAAAAACCTAACCGAGTTTCTTTTTTGCAGTGTGTTATTACTCCTTCAATTCTCTTTCTTCTATGCTAGACTGCAAGTTCCTAAGAATAGAAACCATGTGTGTTATTTTCTCTATTTCTAGCTCCTAACACATTGTCTGCTTCGTGCAGATACTCAATAACTATTTGTTGAACTAAGGTAGGAAGGGTATATAAGCTTTTTGTTGTCTCTCACTCTTACTCTTTCTCACTCTTGCTCTCTTTAATAGAGAACTCAAACATCCTACTTAAATATCTACCAGAAAAATGTGTGACAGCCTGTACGTCCTAAGGACAGTCCAAATCTCACCAGTTAGAACCTTATATTTAACTAGGACCTTCACTATCACTACCTATTTACAGTTTGCCTGAGGACCTAGGAACAGAGAGATGCTGTTTGAAAATCAGAAGCTACCTGAGAACATATCTAACCTTTTTGGTAACTTTTCTTCAAATGTGCCCAAAGCCCCTGGCTCCTGCCACATGATTTTTCTTTTCTCCTTTTTATGGGAAGAAAGGATATTATTAGATCAAGATCACTATTCTTTTTTTTTTTTTTTTTTTTTTTTTGAGACGGAGTCTTGCTCTGTCACCCGAGCTGGAGTGCAGTGGCCAGACCTCAGCTCACTGCAAGCTCCGCCTCCCGGGTTCACGCCATTCTCCTGCCTCAGCCTCCCGAGTAGCTGGAACTACAGGCGCCCGCCACCTCGCCCGGCTAGTTTTTTGTATTTTTTAGTAGAGACAGGGTTTCACCGTGTTAGCCAGGATGGTCTCGATCTCCTGACCTCGTGATTCGCCCGTCTTGGCCTCCCAAAATGCTGGGATTACAGGCCACCGCGCCCGGCCCAAGATCACTATTCTTAATAGAGCGGAGTAAGTTCATAGTGCCCTTTCTCATAAAATAGCTGCATATCTGAATTAAGGAAAAATGAATATCACTCTAATTCTTTAGTCAGTTCATTTGTTTGATACACATATTTCTACATTGTTTCAGGAGAAATGTGTCTCTTTGTTTTTTAAATAAGCAAAAAGAAATAATTGACCATGAATTTTTCATGACCCGACAATTCCTACCGAGATGATATGGAAGGTAGAATTATTACCCCAAAAGCTTTCTATGCCCTAATCCTTAGACTCTGTGGATAATATTACAAGTCAAAAAGGGTTTTGTACTTGTGATTAAAGTTAAGAAACTTGAGATGGAGAAAATATCCTAGATTCTTCAGGAAAGCATAATCCAGTCACATGAATCTTTAAAAACCAAGAGCCTTTCCTGGATGTGGTCAGAGGAAGCTGTAACTAAGCATAATGGTCAGAGAAATGCAAGGCTGCTGACTTTGAAGATGGAGAAAGGGTCATGAACCCGGGAATGTGGGTGGCTTCCAGAAGCTGGAAAAGCAAAGCAATGTATTTTCTCAGAAAGCCTCCAGAAAGGCATATAGTCCTGCTGACACCGGGATTTTAACCCAGTGAGATTTATATCAGAATGGGAGATAAAGAACTATTAGGTAATAGGCTTGTTTCTTTTTAAACTATTAAGTTCGTGGTAATTTGTTACAGCAGCAAATAGAAAACAAGAGAGTAATGAAAAGAGCCAATGGAGTTCTTGTCGGTGCAGGGAGGATAGGGTAGCCTGACTGAGTGTGTAGCTCCTTGGCTGTTAGGCCAGGGACAAGCCCTCTGTTCAACCCCTGATCACCCAGCTTGGGCCAAGAACCACTATAATGTGTCAAGATGCTCATCTCCAGACAAAAGGCTGAATGTGGGGGTTGTGGGTGGTGTGTGGGGATCTGATTAAGTATCACATCGTGAAACAGGGAGTCCCCCTACCTCTCTGTCTCTACCACCTAGTTTACTGCCAGCAGCTGTAGAGAAATGCTTCAATGAATGAGAGCTATGTGAACACTACAGTTGACCTGTAATAAGTGGAATATAAAACTCTTGGGCTGATCTTTTTGGGGTGATGTCTTCAAAAGTTGTGTTTTTTTAAAAAAAATAAGAAAAGTATTTAAAAAAATAAAGTCGTTCACACTAGTTTAACTTATCTTAGAAGTCAATGAATCGAAACTTTGAGAAGTTAGGAGATTTGCCTGGGGTCATCTAGCAAACTAGGGGAAAAATATCACAACACAGTCCCCTGAGCCCGTGACCACTGCTGTCTGTATTGTATCAACCCACAGTAAAACTGGCAAATCTGTTCAGGAGGCAGACCCACTTTTATAGCCTGGAAAAGATTTAGAACATAAGCTAGTAATTTCAACACAATAGTCTATGTAATAAACACTGTATGTGATGTTGGCTTACAAACGCTTTAGACACGTTCACGGGTGGGCAATCCATGCTGTGCTATCCCATTGTCCACTCCCCATAAGAACAGCGTCCTTTTGTAGGGAGGGGACTACTATAACCATGCATGAATAGCAAACCCATACACAATCACACCATAATATCTTGGAAAAGTAGGGTACTGAAATTCAGTTGATATTATATGGAAGTTATAAAGAGTAAAGACTTGAAATTTGGAAGAAACAACATTGCAATCTAGACATGGAAAATTAAGAGAGTCATAGGTGGGCTTTGGCCAAGAACTTGGCCTCTTGGACCCTGAATTTGCCCATTATAATACAGGGATAATAGTGCATGCTTTGCAAAGTGGTCAGTTATAAGGATTTATTCATTCATTAAATCATCAAATAAAATTAGATAAATGCACAGAATGTCATACAATCGGTGTTCAATTTTTTTAAATGTTTCTCACCTTTCCCCAGCTCTTTATGAATTTTTCCCTAATATCTGAAATGAAATCTTGATTTAAAAAAGAAGCTTGTCATATGAAAAATGGTTTGTGTATAATCTGTGTAAATTGCAATGATCAGTTGCCCCAACTCTAAGGAGATGGGCTGGATGCAGGCTTGCACAAGGTCTTAGCCAGCTCCAAACTTTCTGTCTCACCTGCAACATTTTCCAGGGCTGGCTTACTAGGGGCTTCACTTCCTTTCCTGAAAAGAAAAAAAAAAAAAAAAAAAAAATCCTGTTCCTCACGACTGTGGACTCACAGCTCCATCTCATGGATATCTTTGGACTTCCTTTCTAATTTTTTTTCCATACTAGAAAGTTCAACGTATTAAATACTATCTCTCAGCACGGAGCATACAAAACCCACAAACTTCCTTTCTGACTGTAAGAAGAAAATGCCTCGTTGGAGAAATGTACACATCCAAAACTAACTGAAATTGAAGGAAAATCCTAGCGTATCTGCCCGACAAGCTTCCAGGAAAGTGCTTCTAGTCAAAGCTGAGGGCATGGCAGGAAAAAGGCCTCGTGGAGGAGGTGGCAGATCATGATAACAGGCAGTATGCATTGAGCACTGCTCTGGGCTGGCCTTCTAGATGCTTTGTGTGCATTTACTATCATAACCCTCATAAAAACATTGTGAGCATATAGGGAAAGCCGACCTTCGAATCTAGGTGGTCTTGCTCCCAAATTCATTCTCAGTTACAAATGCTGGTTACTACTAACTGAATAATAGTTTGCATTTCAAATTAAAGATTAAAAGTGCCAGAGACAGGCTAAAATCCAAATTCCATAACTACAAATTCTCTGATTCCTATGAAGGAAACAACTTTCACTCAACAGAACCTTGTCCAATGAACAGGATTTTTAAAGCAGCAGCCTTTGAATGAACGGGGCAGTTGGTGTCTGCACGGGTGGGCTTTCCAGGGAAGGGAGTGATATGGGCTAAGTATAGCTGTGGGAGAAAGGGTGATTGAGAGAAAGGGGAACTGTAGGGACAAGGGTGGTTGTGCGTCCAGATCTCATGGAGAGACAAGCGAAGGGGAGTGGGTGGCATGTTTTGCAGAAGGGTGAATCTCAAACTGCACAGGGAGGGAAAGAACGCTGGACACTGGAGAGAGGGGTGGAAGACTGGCTCTACATTTACTGAGTTCTGTGACCTAAGACAAGTCACAGGTTGTTTGCTTGTTTGTTTGTTTGTTTGTTTGTTTTTGAGATGGAGTCTCACCCTGTCACCCAGGCTGGAGAGCAGTGGCATGATCTCAGCTCACTGCAACCTCTGTCTCCTGGGTTCAAGTGATTCTCCTGCCTCAGCCTCCCCAGTAGCTGCAACTACAGGCGCATGCCACCATGCTGGATAATTTTTGTATTTTTTTTAGTAGAGACGGGATTTCACCATGTTGGCCAGGCTGGTTTCTAACTCCTGACCTCAGGTGATCCACCCACCTCGGCCTCCCAAAGTGCTGGGATTACTGGCGTGAGCCACTGCTCCCACCCCTTGGACAAGCCACATTTTTGAACTGGGCGTTGTACCACCAATCTCAGATGATGACCTTTTGGTGTAGGGACTATTTTGGCATGTCACACGCACAGCATCAAGGGAGAAGGGGGTACAAGAAGAAGCAGAGTGAGACCAGAGTGGAGTGGGAGCCAAAACAGGTGGGCGCCTGTGCAGAAAGGTAAGAGTTTTAATCTGAATGTCATAGAAAGCCAGGGGAGGGTTTGGGGCAGGGGAATGACATGGTAGGATGAATGTTTTCTAAAGGATTTCACATAGGTCAATATGCAGGAATGTCACAAATACCCTGAAGCGGGGGGAAAACCAGATACTAAAGATCTCACACTGCATTCCATTTATACAAAATAGAAAAGGGGGCAAAACTCTTCTGTGCTGTGAGAGGTCAGGCAGTGGTTGATGCTGAGAGGGGCTGTGTCTGGCGGGGAGTAGGAGGAAGCCTGAGGATGGTGGGACAGGGTCTGATTCTTCATCTGGAGCTGGTTCCTGGGGGTGCTCAACTTGTAAAAGTTCATCAAGCTGTATGCTTGTTGTATGCACACTTCTCTGCATGCATGCTTTATGCTAGTAAAAATTTTCAAGGGAAGTATTCCAATAGGTCCTGTGTGGGTAAGGGACAGCAGAGGAATGAGACCTGTTAAGAGGCAAACTCAGCCATCCTGGTGAGAGACAATGGGGGCTGGGACTAGGATAACTAAGTGAAGGTGGCAAGAAGTTGTCCATATTCTCCATATCTGTGGCATCATCATCTACTCCAAGCCATTATTCTCTCTCCTCCCAGCCTGTCCTTCAACCTCCATGCCTTCCCCCTCCACAACCCAGCCTCCTCTGCAGCCACTGACCCTCTGAGTGGAGAATGCTCTGTGCTCTTTCCCATATAAGCAGGGCCAGCGACTCCAGGCTCTCCTTACTCTCCTTCCCTCTGTTGCTGCAGCCACCCTGGATTTTGTGAGAATAAGTTTATAAAGAAGTTACAATAAACTAAGGTTAATGTACTATTGAAGGAAGAAACAAAACTATAAATTTAGTGTGGCCTAAGTGTACAGTGTTTCTAGAGTCTACAGTAGTGTCGAAGCATGTGCTAGGCCTTTGCATTCACCTGCTTCACACCCAGAGCAATTGCAAGTCCTGCCAGCTCCAGACATGGTAGATGGCTATAGGCTGTATCATATAGCCTAGGTATGTAGTAGGTTATACTATCTCGGTTTGTGTAAGTATACTGACGCTATAATGTTCTCACAGCAACATCACTTTAGGACACGTTTTGCTGAGCATAGTCTCATTGTTAAGCGATGCATGACTGTATAGGTAACAATATTTAACCTTCCTAGCTGGGAGTGCTTTGATATCTTTTATTCTCATTTTAATCCACTCCTTTTGGTGTCATGACATTCTAGTCTGTTGCATTAAAAACAGTGTTTTCAAACTCACTAAATGCGTATTAGACACTGATGTCTTTCTGCTCATAATTTGAAACATCCAGCTGAACTCAATGCCCGTATGCTTTATGAACCTACCCGTCAGCAGGAGAGATTGAAAACAGCCTGCCAAGTGCTCCCTCGCTACTCCACTCCCACTTTCAGAATAAATTGTTTCAGCCCTTCAGAGTTTTGACATATTTATAAGGTGGCGGAGAAGCACTCAATGGTATCCAGCCTCTATTCTATTTAAGCTTATTTTTTCTCCAATAATGACTTTTCACTAATTTTAACATGAATACAGTGAGGAGAAACATTGCATAAGCATTGATTCTGCAGGACTCTATGCACTCACTGGGACAGTTTACTTTCCTCTTTTTTGAAAAAAAATATAATTCAACAGTAAATTTTCAAGACACACAATTATTAGGTCTTCATTCTATGATTTATCTGCCAACATATCTCAAAATATGTTCCGTGAGGCACCAGTTCTGCAATACATGTACACACATCATTAGAAATACAAGCCTCCAGGTCAAATTGCTTTGGGAAACTATAGGCTAAATAATGTTAAAGAAGTTGTTTGGCTGCACAATTTCTTGGAGCTTTGAATAAACTACATATAAATTCATATATATGATATCTTCCCTACATTTGAATCTATTTCTAACTTGGTATCTCTATGGAATATTTAATAAACAGCTCCAGCTTAACATGTGCAAACATGCTTTTTGATTCTTTTTTCTCTGATTCTTGATCCTCTTGTTGACTTCTTCCTAACTGGCAACATTTTCCAGGTGTGGAGGTGAAAATCTTTGTTTTACCCTTGATCCACCTTTTTTTTGAAATATAAACAGAAATAATCCTCAGAGTCTGCCTTTTCATACATTCTAAATAAATCCCCAATCTCTGCCCACCCCAACTGCACTGGTCCAAATCACCATCACTTCCAACCGCATTATTATAATAACTTCTAAATAGTCCCCTTGCTTCTAGTCTTGATCCAATTCTAGAGGTTCTCTATTACGCGACTTAGAGTGGATCTTTTAAAAGTGTAAGTCAGACTGCAACCTTTCTTCTCTGATCAAAATCTTCCACTGGCTTCTTTATGAATTTGAAATAAAATTACAGATCCTTACTATGGGCTTCCTTGGCTACCTCTCCCACTTGATCTCCACCTACCCCTCATCCCCACCAACTACTCTTCCTTTCTCTCGCTCATGTATGCCAACTACTCGTCTACCCCCACGGACTTCTGTATTTGCCTTAACCTATTCCTGTCATGTTCTTTTCCTTTATACACTCTTTTTTTTTCTTTCTTTCTTTTTTGTTTTTTTAGATGGAGTCTTGCTCTGTCGCCAGGCTGGAGTGCAGTGGCGCAATCTTGGCTCACTGCAACCTCTGCCTCCCGGGTTCAAGCAATTCTCCTGCCTCAGCCTCCTGAGTAGCTGGGACTACAGGTGCGTGCCACCACGCCCGGCTAATTTTTGTATTTTTAGTAGAGATGGGGTTTCACCATGTGGGCCAGGATGGTCTTGATCCGCCCACCTCAGCCTCCGAAAGTGCTGAGATTACAGGCGTGAGCCACCGCACCTGGCAGCCTCCTTTGAGTTATACCTGATGTAAATGATGAGTTGATGGGTGCTGACAAGTTGATGGGTGCAGCACACCAACATGGCACAAGTATACATATGTAACAAACCTGCACATTATGCACATGTACCCTAGAACTTAAAGTATAATAATAATAAGAAGAAGAAGAAAAAGAAATACTTTAGATTACCAGCCTATTTTCACTGAGATAAGTCATCTGGAAACAAGTCCATGCTGACCATTCTGTCCTCTCTCAGACTGTGGGCATAGTCAGAGTAAGCCTTTGACAGCATCAGAGGCTGGAGCGTGGAAGGATTGGAGAAACAGAAGGGAAAGGAAAGGGAGCAGAAGGAGGAAGGAAGAAGAAAAAAAGAAAAGGAGAAGATGTTTGGATTTTAGTTGTCTCAAAAGTAGAGCTTTTTAAGGCTAAATGATATTCCGTTAGGTGTGTGTGTACCTCACATTTTTCTTTATCCATTTACCTACCTCAGACATTAAGATTGTGTATAAAGCTTCAGCAAGCATGAAAGCACAAGTACCTCTTTGAGGCACTGATTTTATTTCCTTTGGTTATATATCCAGAAGAGGGATTGCTGAATCCTATGGTAGCTCCATTTCTAAGTTTTTGGGGAAAATCTCCATAATATTTTCTATAATGAAGGTACCAATTTACATTCCCACCAACAATATACAAGGGTTCCCTTTTCTCCACTTCCTGGCTAACACGCGTCATTTTTCACTTTTTTAGTAATAGCCACTGTAACAGGTGTCAGGTGATATCTTATGAATAGAAGGGTGGTTACCAGGGGTGGGTAGGTGGGAGAAATGAAGAGATGTTGATTGAAGTGTACAAAGTTGCAGTTACATGTAATGGGAAGTTCTAAAGATACAGTTGTAGAGCGTGATGACTATAGTTAATAATAGTCACGTGTTACATAATGACAGGCATGTGTTCTGAGAAATGCATCCATAGGCAATTCTGTCATTGTGCAAACATAGAGTGAATGTACACAAACCTAGATGGTATAACCTACTGTATATCTAAGCTACAAAGCTATACAGCGTGTCACTATACTGAATGAATACTGTAGGCAATTGAAACAAAACAGTATGCATTTATGTATGTAAACATATCTAAGCATAGAAAACATACAGTAAAAATATGGTAGAAAAGATTAAAACATGATGTATCTGTTCAGGGTGTTAACCACAAATGGAGCTTGCAGGACTGGAAGTTGCTCTGGGTGAGTCACTGAGTGAGTGGTGAGTGATTGTGCAGGCCTAGGAAATCACTGTGCACCACCACAGACTTCAGAAACATGGCACACTTAGGCTACACTCAATTTATTAACAAATAGTTTTCATTTTTCATATTAAATTAACCTTAGCTTACTATAATTTTTTTCTTTATAAATTTGTTTTAATTATTTTTTTACTCTTTTGTAATAGCATTTAGCTGAAAACGCAAACATTGTACAGTTTTACAAAAATATTTTGTTGATTTCCTTATTCTGTATGCTTTCTTTCATTTTTATTTCTTCAAGTGTTTTTTTTTTTTTTTCACTTTTTAAATTCTTTTGTTAAAAACTAAGACAAAAACACACACTAACCTAGGCCCACAGTCTCAGGACCATCCACATCACTGCTCTCTGCCTTCACATCTTGTCCCATTGAAAGGTCCTCAGGGGCAATAGCATGCATGGAGCTGTCATCTGTTGGATAACAATGTCCTCCTCTGGATACTTCCTGAAGGACCTGTCTGTGGCTGTTTTACAGTTACCTTTTTCTTTTAAAGAAGTAGAAGGAGTATACTCTAAAATAATGATAATAAGTATAATATAGTAAACGCATAAACCAGCAACATAGTTGTTTATTGTCATGATCAAGTATTATGTACTGTACACACTTGTATGGGCTATACTTTTAAAAGACTTTTATACTTTTATAAAACAAACCTGCTGCACCAGGTTTGGTTATACCAGCATCATCACAAACATATGGGTAATGTGTCATGCTACAACGTTAAGATGGCTGTGATGTCACTAGGTGATGGGAATTTTTAGCTCCATGACAACCTTGTGGGACCAGAGTCATACACACAGCCCATCATTGACCAAACCATGATGCAGCACAGGACTGTGCTATATTGTATATTGGAAATGCCCTGAAAGTGTAGAGTTCGGGAGCTCTCAACACGCACAAATATACACAAACATAGTAACTTTGTGAGGAGATGAATATGTTAAATAACTTGCCTGTAGTAATTGTTTTACTGTGTATACCTATAACAAAACATCAGTTTGTATGCCTTAAATGGATACAGTTTTTATTTATAATAAATAAGCAAAATACTTTAAAATTTCTTTATCATTATTTTCATTGCTGCATAATAGATGTACGCACTTTCAGGATACATGTGATATTTTGATATCTTCATATAATGTGTAAAGATCAAATCTAGGTAATTGGGATATCCATCAACTTCAATATTTATCTTTTCTTTATGCTAGGAACATTCAAGTGATTCTCTTCTAGCTATTTTAAAAGGTAAATTTGTAAAAACTACAACGGGGAAGCAAGGAAGGGTGTGAAAACAAGGGCAAAAGAGGAGGAAGATGGGAGAAGTTTTGGAGGGAATGTGGACGGTGATGGTAAAGTAAAAGTACGGGAGATGAGACAAGGGCGCAGGAGGAGTCAGTTACATAGGAAGAGGACATGAAAGGACAGAAGATGGAGGAGACAGAGGGACGCAAACAGTTCTACGACTCACTATAAGCTTCACCCATGAAAAGAAAAATTGATAAATTATACCTCATCAAAATAAGGGTAAAAAAATGAAAATTGAGGTAAATATTTGCAAGCCACTTTTTCACCAAATGACTAGTATCTACAATGTAGAAAAAAGATCTCAAAACTTTAAAACAGCAAAATGAATAAACATATAACTTTTATTCAATATATTACTGAGAATTCCGTCAACAAAATAAGAGAAATAAATAAGAAAAGGCAGATTGAAAAGGCAGAAATAAAAAAAAATTGTTCCTATTTGCCTATGGGTTCAACAAGGTTGTAGAATTCCAGATCAATGCATAAAAATCAATTTCATATCTATATATGAACAATACAATATGAATAATAAGACACAATAACATTTACAATTTCTCCAGAGAAAATGAAATACTTAGGTATACACTTAACAAAAACTATTGTAGGTTGAAAATTACAAATTGTTGATAAAAGACATTTTTTAAAAGATCTAAGTAAATAGAGAGCTATATATATCAAATATAGATTAGGAGAGTAAATAGAAACTCATGAAGTGGAAGTGTTAAACTAGTAAAGATTGTTTATAAATTGATGTATAAATTTAATGCAATTCTTATCAAAAATCTCAGCAAGATTTGATTACATACCTAAAAAGCTTAATATAAAACTTGTATGGAAAGGAGTGAGCCCTAAAATAGCTAAAACAGTCTGAGAAAGAATGTAGGAGTAATCATTTATCTGCTATTAATGTTTACTATTTACATGTGGTAATCGAGACAGTGCAGTGTTGGTAGAGGCATGGATGGATAGCCTAATGGAACAGAATAGAGAACCCAGAAATAGACCCATATGAATAAACTCAATAGGTTTTTTTTTTTTTTTTTTTTTTTTTTAACAAAGGTGCAAAAGCAAGTCAATAAGAAATGTTTAACAAATAGATCTGGGGCAATCGATCATCCATTCAATCCAGGCAAGAAAGTGAACCCTGACCTAAACCTCTCACCTCACACGACCACTAACTCAAAACCAAACACGTTCTCCAAAGTAAAACATAGAAATATAGTAAATATTGCGTTATATTAACTATAATAAATATTATATCATAAATATATAATAAATCATAGAAGAAAATCTTTAGGTTCTTAGGCTAGGCAAACAGTTCTTAGACTTGATACTATAAGCTTGATCTGCAAAAGGAAAAATTGATAAATTATACCTCATCAAAATGAGGGTTAAAAAAACCCTGAAAACTGGGGGTAGTTACTTGCAAACTACTCTTCCAACAAAAGACTAGTATCTACAATGTAGAAAATAGATCTCAAAACTTGAAAAATAAAAAACAGTAAAATGAATAAACAAACATTCCAATTAGAAAATGAGCAAAGGACATTAACAGGCATTTTACTGAGAGGATGAAGAGAGAGATGGTAACTAAGTACATATAAAGAATCTCAACACCATTAGCTGTCAGGAAAATACAAATTAAAATCATGATGAACTATCACTACAGCCCTATCAGAATGGCTAAAATTATTATTGTTATTGTTATTGTTATTATTATTGTGAGGCAGAGTCTCACTCTGTCGCCCAGGCTGGAGTGCAGTGGCATGATTTCGGCTCACTGCAAGCTCCGCCTCCTGGGTTCATACCCAGAATGGCTAAAATTATTTTTTTAAGTAAAAATACCAAATGCTGGCAAGGATGCTGAGAGACTGAATCACTCTTACCTTGCTGGTGAAAATGCAACATGGCTGGAATACAGCTTGGCAATTTCCTATAAAACAAAATGCAATTTCCATTCTATCCAATCAACTGTGCGCTTATGGAAAATGAAAGCATATGTTCACACAGAAACCAGGAAGTGATTGCTCATAGCTGCTTTATTATTAATAACCAAAACCAAGAAACAGCCCAAGTGTCCTTCAGCAGGTGAATGATTAAACAAACCATGGTACATACATACCTTGAAATTCTAGCTCTCAAAAAAAAAAAAAAAAAAACTATTGATACATGCAAAAACTTGGATGAAACTTCAGGAATTTATGTTTAGTGAACAAAAATCAATATATTCCAAACTGAATGATTTTGTTTATGTAATTTTTTATATCAGTGAAAATATTAGTGGTTGCTGGGGTTTAGGGATGAGTGAACAGGTGGGTAGAGGTAGACAGGTGTGGTCATCAAGGGAGAATGAAGAATTCTTGTGATGACTGAGCAGTTCTGTATTTTTACTGCGGTGGTGAGTACATGCTCCTACACAGGTGGCACAGTTCTATGGTATTACACGCACACATGCACACACATAGACCTACAAATAAATAGTACGAGTAAAATGGGTGATATCTGAATAAGATTAATGGACTGTATCAATGTCATGGCTATGACGGTGTACTTTTGTTTTACAAGATGTTACTATTGGGGAAAGCTGAATCATGGCTATGATATGGTCACTATAGTTTTATAAGATGTTACCATTGGGGGAAGCCTAATAAAGGGTAGATAGGTTGTCTTTGTATTATTTCTTAAAACTACATAGGAGTCCACATTGATAAGAAATTTTAATGAAAAAAAAAATGGAAATTTCCTAACCCAACCTGTTCTGAAACTCCTATCAGAAAATGTATATGCAATGGAACCTAATTAAACTAAAGAGCTTCTGCACAGCAAATGAAACTATCCACAGAATCAACAACCTACAGAATGGCAGAAAATATTTGCAAACTATAAATCTGACAAAAATATCTCATATCCACATTCTATAAGGAATGTAAACAATTGAACATGCAAAAACCAACCCCATTCAAAAATTAGCAAAAGATGTGGACAGACACTTCTCAATAGAAGACATATAAGCAGACAACACACACATGAAAAAAGGTTCAACATCACAAGTCATCAGATAAATGCAAATCAAAACCCCAATATAAAGCCATCTCGCACCACTCAGAATGGCTATTACTGACAAGTCAGTAAACAACAGATGCTGGTGAGGCTGCAGAAAAATGGGGATGCTGTTGGTAGGAATGTAAATAGTTCACCACTGTGGAAAGCAGTTTGGAGATTTCTCAAAGAATTGAAAAGAGAACTACCATTAGACCTAGTAATCTCATTACTGGGTATATATCCAAACTAAAATGAATCATTCTATCAAAAAAACACATGCACTTGTGTGATCATCACACACCACTATTAACAATAGCAAAGAAGACATATAAGCAGACAACACACACATGAAATGAACCTAGGTGCCTATGAATGCTGGATCGGATAAAGAAAACGTAGTACATATATACCATGCAGTACCACATACCCATAAAAAAGAATAAAATCATGTTTTTGGCAGCAACATGGGTTTAGCTGGAGGCCATTATCCTAAGTGAATTAATGAAGGAACAGAAAACCAAGTAAGGCACGTTCTCACTTATAAGTGGGAGCTAAGTATTGAGTACTCATGGACATAAAGATGGCAACAATACATTGTGGGGACTACTAGAGAGGGGAGGGAATGAGGGGGGCAAGGGTTGAAAAACTAATAGTTGAGTACTACGCTCACCACCTGGGTAATGGGATCATTTGTATCTCAAACCTCTGCATCATGAAATATACCCATGTAGCAAACCTATGCATGTGCTCCCTAAATCTAAATCTAAATCTCCCTAAATCTAAACTAAAAGGGGAAATTATAAAATAAAAATAGAACAATAGATTAAAAAAAGAAAAAACCTATATGAATCCATTTTGTATTCTTCAACATGTTTTGGGAGTATAAGAAACCATTGCTGTTGCCTTCGTTGACACTCCAGCTCTAGTGTGCTTATTCTCTTTTAATGTGATTAAACAATCTGGCTTTGTGTGTTCTTGGATAAACTGTTCTGCTCCTCCTTACAATGACAGAGAATAATCAAAACAGATAACGCTTCCAATTTCCTCATACAGGTACAGCCAAGAAAACTCTTGGAGCCTGAAGGGATCATAGGCTGGGTTGGATCTCAAATGATTTTTAAGCCTGAGATGAATAATTTTCTACCCCCCCAGATCCTGCCTTTTGAATGAGTGGATGGAAGGCTGTTTTATCTCAGAAATCACCACTAAAGAACTTATTCGTGTAGCCAAACACCACCTGCTCCCTAAAAACCTATTGAAATAAAAAATAAATCTTTTAAAAATGTAGAAATGTATTATAGGGGCTGTAAGAGAATTAAACATGATCCTGGACTGAATAGTGCTCGTCATCAGAATCCTGGCCTTAAAAAATCTTGCTTTGTTCAGTTTCTGAGAAAGGAGAGGTTGGGAAAGTCTAGGTCCGGGTATAAAAAGGTGCCTTTGGAGGAAATGCAAATCTCATACCAACCATGCCAAGAATACTAGTTGCTCACACATTTCAAACATGGTTTTTGGACCACCCAGAGAAAGTATTGAAAAAATGTTATAAAGAGCATGAAAAGTCTCTCACATTCTCTCCTTTCTCAAAAGAGAATGATGCTAATTTCTAACGTGTAACTGCAAATGTCTTTGTGAGACTGCATTAAAGAGATCAAATGTGAGTGTGAGCACGAAGACTAAAAGTGAGTGAACACATTGCATTCCTCACGGCATTGAACAGTTCACACACTGTCTTCTTTTCCCCTTTCAAGCTTTTAAAATCTCAACTTCTCTGTTCTATTTCTACCACCGCACTTGGTAGCTGGTCCATGAAGCTTCCATTTGACGTCCTACTTTTGTGCTATAGAAATGGCATGCGTTTATAACTTTGTAAGAAACATTTAGTAAACAAAGGGAAAAGTCTTCATAGAAGATCACTTATTTTAAGAATTACCCCTTTAGGGGTTTAACCAGATATTAGAATATTCTATCTTGAATTCCTGCATATAAAATCAGAAGGCAGTTGAAAGGTGTTCTTCTCATCCTGTGGCTAAAAATAAAATTGTGGAGCACAGGTAATCTAGCAGATCATCTGGTTAAACCTGACAAAGCGGGTGGCCTAAACTTGTGAGAACCAAGATGTAGGAACAAGTGTCAGAGGAGAATCTCTTGGCCTTGTTTCCGTGTGGAGAGGCTGCCACAGGGGGGATGTTCCTGCCTTCTTACCCAACCCCTTAGTTATCCACAAAGAAGGTGAAAGAATGTTATCCACAAAGAAGGTGAAAGAATGAAACATTTAAGTGTGTCTGTTCTCTAAATCCATGCTTTCCCGGGGTTGGGGGGACACCCCACCTCTAGACTCTAGACTTCTAGACTCTATACATGGTGGAGGAATGGTGCGGAGGTGGGTGTGGTGACAGAGGGTGTAAGTGACCCCCCTTTGGTCACAAATATAGAACCCCATTCTTCAAATAGCTTATTACTAATAAAGCTGACCTTTGTGTCTGTTTTCCTGTGCTTTGTATCTCTCTCAATTGGTTTTATGTTTGGGAAGGAAAGAAGTGGCCTATATATCAGCCCTCTGGAGTCCTGGCATCACGTGCTGGAATATCAGGCAGTTCCACCTGAGACCTCCCAATTCTCTATGGACGTGAGAGGAGCTTGTCAGTTGATAATGGGAGGCAAATGCTGGGGCGTGGTAGAGAAGCCGATATAAAAGTGGACTAAGAAAGTGTGGCAGTGAGTTTGATAGGCCAGTATGGCAAGGCTGTCTGTCTGGACTGAGTCTGACAATTCATACCTGTTAATGGCAAATGCATACTAACATGGTTTGTTTGAACCAATCAAATGAAGAATCTCAACTGTTCTTTCAACTTTCTCACCTAGGACATTTTTATTTCCAATTCCCTGAGTCATCTCTCTCACCTCTAACGAAGAATAAAGAGGATTGCAGAGTCCCCAATATGCAAACAACTGACTTATACAACATCTCCTTCCTGCAATAGCCACCCTGATGCCACCATGCCATGATTCCTTACCACAGAGTTCCAATACACAATTGCATCATGATCGTGTTGAGAAACTTAGGAAGTGTGTGTATAAGTTCACACATTGATACTAACTCTATCCCATGAGGATATGTAAAATAAGCCCATCCCTTTTCCATAGGATATCTTTTAAGAAACTTGAAGACAGAAGTTATGCTTCCTAATTTAGAGGTTGATTTGGATGACTAGTCTATTTTCAGGAATAGTGGGATGGTGAATATTGAGTGTCAACTTGATTGGATTGAAGGATGCAAAGTACTGTTCCTGGGTGTGTCTGGGAGGGTGTTCTAAAAGAGATTAACACTGAGTCAGTGGACTGGCAAAGGCAGACCCACCCTCAATATGGGTGGGCACCATCTAATCAGATGCCAGCGAGGTCAAGAACATGGAGAGATTAGATTGGCTTAACCTCCGAGCTTACATCTTTCTCCTGTGGTGGAGGCTTCCTGTCCTTGAACATAGGACTGCAAGTTGTTCAGCTTTGGGACTCAGACTGGTTCTCCTTGCTCCTCAGCTTGCAGATGGCCTACAGTGGGACCTTGTGATCATGTGAGTTAATACTCCTTAATAAACTCCCCTTTGTATATAAATCTATCCTATTAGTTCTGTCCCTCTAGAGAATCCTGACTAATACAAATAATAATAATTTTCATACACATACCTCTCAGACAGTTCAGGGGAGATCATATATAATCAGACATCTTTTCCTGTTTCTCAAGCAGAAAAAAATGGAAGTTTTTGATGGTGAAGCAGTGTAGGAAGTAAGCAAAGTGTCTTCTGTCTCATCTACCAGGGGTATAACAGTCTTTCTGGGCACCGGAGCACAGGAGGAAAGAGTTTGCTGAATGAGGAAAGCAGAAAGATGTCTTTAATGGAAAACACACAGATTTTGATGCACAACAAACCTCCAGTCAAATGGAAGATTTTATATATTAATCAGTCATATGACCCAGGCCAAGTCACCAACTCCCAACTCTGATCTTTGTGATAGGAAAATCCCTGTTTCTCCGGGAAAGCTTGGGTGAGAGGGGCTCGTTTCAATTAAATGGAAAGAGCCTGGCAAGTCAAGGGCGCAAAATTGACGTGACACTAGAACTGCTATTTTTCCTATTTTGGTAATTATTATCATATGTAATAGTGTTTGGGGTTTACTTCTTCTTTTCTTTTCTTTTTTTGTGATGAAGTCTCCCTCTATTGCCCAGGCTGGAGTGATGTGAGGGTGAGGTGATCTCAGCTCACTCCTGCAAACTCCGCCTCCCAGATTCAAGTGATTCTCCTGCCTCAGTCTCTCAAGTAGCTGGGACTACAGGCACGCACCACCACACCTGGCTAATTTTTTATTAGTAGTAGTTGTAGAAATGGGTTTTCTCCATGTTGGCCAGGCTGGTCTTGAACTCCTGATCTCAGGTGATCCACTCACCTTGGCCTCCCAAAGTGCTGGAATTATAGGTGGGTGCCACCGCACCCAGGTTCTGTTTGCTTTTTAATCAAGTACAGATGGATTTTATATAAAACAGAATCCATACTGACCCATGAGTTAGTTTCACTTCCCATCTAACAAGCAGGGGGTGAAGGCAACACTGAAACTTGGCTGGGTTTACAGACGTCAGTGATCCAATGTTGGAGCTGGTCCATGAACAAGGCAGGCAAAATTGAAGGCTGGGCAAAAGTTGCCAACAGGGAAGGGGAAGGATGGCCATAGTCACGGTTATGGTCAGAGAGCTCATTAGAACCAAGTACAGGACCATACCTAGGGTTTGCAGAAAGAAGATAAGGAAGAATACAGCATAGTTTTGGAACACTCCGACATGGCAGCCTGTGCCACTTCTTGATCTTGCCAGAGGAGAGAAAGAAAAGGTACAGAGAAAGGTCATGTGCTGTTTACCCACTGGGTGCTGGGAGCTTTACCAGTATCATCTCAGTGTCCCCATGAAAATAAAATGAGGCAAATAATATTATTTCTATTTTATGACTGAGGAAATTCTGGCTTAGAGAAGTTAAAAATCTTGTTTCAGATCACCTAGGTAATAATAACAGAACTGGATTCAAACCTGTTGATGCTTAGTTCCAAAACCCTTGTTTTTTTTTTTCCCATACATTCAACTGTTCTAGGTTGACATTTGTCTCTTGGGTAGTTAATTCCCAAACGCAAATATTGCCAAATTTTAAATTAGTTCAAGCTGAATTTATATCCAGAAAATACTTAAGAACTGCTTTCGCATATTTTCTCCTTGCTTCTCCTTTTTCATATGTGTTCTAGAACTCACGTCTAGATTATGACTGAACAGAATTCAGCTATATTATGAACTAAAATGGTATCTGTGGACTAACTTAGGAACCAGCTTGCTTTTATACATTATTTCTATTAGAATATCCATGCAGAGTTTCAAATGCATTGCTGGAGGACAGCCCATCTTTATCGTGAGCATTGAGCTTCCAGCAGAAGCATCCCAACAGATGCTGAGTTAGGTGCTGGAACTTGCACCATGGCTCTAAGCTAAGGAGCCTTCATCAGCCAGCCCCTGAGCTGTGCCACTAAGAAAGAAAGTCCCAGGGACTGTGCCATGATTCTGACAGCCACTCCCTCATAGGATGGGAGTGTCTCACACACACACACTCCGTTTGCCCCAGCGTCTCCACCAGCAGGCTCAAGGAGTCCCTTTTGCTGACACACAACTTAGAGTTCTTTTCAGCCTTTAGAAGAAGCAGCTCTTTTTCAGGTTTCCATTTGCACGAAAAATACACTGAGGACAAAACTGATGGTCTTGTAGGGATGTTTCCAGATTTGAGAACCAGCAAGTAAGAACGCTGGCAGAGACAAAGAGTAATCCTTAACTGATATTTATAGCCTTCACTTATAGAGATTTACAAAGAACTTTCAACTACATATTCATATTTGCTATCATAGTGTCTCTGTGAGAAATAAGCTGTTATTATGACTTAATAAATAAGGACTCCAGTGGTACAGTGAGAGAGCTTTGCCCAAGGCCCTTAACTACTATGGGGTAAGCCACTGAACTGAACTCAGTTCTGACTCAAAGTTCCTTCATTTATGCACTCAAATTCGATTAGCATTTGTTATTTATTATTATTTACTGGATGCTCTAGGACTCAGTCCTGGAAATAAATATAGCACATATTAGCTGGTGGTTTTGTTTGCTCTCCAAGAATCAGACATTCTGCTAAGTGCCTTGCACATGTTATCTCATTCTGGCTTGAGTTATGAGGCATTATTTTACCCATTTTTATTAACGAAGCAGCCATGGTGGGAATTTAAAACTGTGGACAAAGTAGCGTTAAAAACTGGCTAATCTTGGATGTTAATTTGCTTTGGCCCAGTTTTGAGATGCATGTTTTTGCCACTGTGACATAGACAGCTCTGCCTGAAGAAGC
Organism: Piliocolobus tephrosceles; assembly: GCF_002776525.5. NCBI lineage: Eukaryota > Metazoa > Chordata > Mammalia > Primates > Cercopithecidae > Piliocolobus > Piliocolobus tephrosceles. The sequence continues at coordinate 141,593,522 of NC_045440.1, forward strand.
CCTTCAGTGGGAGAGAGAGCTGCATAGATACAGAATTAGAGAATTGTATGCTGGGGGCTATCAGAATGATGACCAATATGCTTTGGAGTAAGTCTCTATGTCTGGGATGTTGATCTGCATATATATTTTTTAAAAAAATAGAACAAAGAACGTAGAACTTGAATCCAGACTCATTTCCTCTCTTTTAAGTCTTTAAAGAAAGGAGTCAAACATTCTTTGTGTTGTGGTTCTTGCCCACAGAATACCCATGTAATTTTTAACATAGTGTCTGCTTTTAACAGCTGTTTTCTTTCTAAGCATTTGAGCACAATGAATTGTTTAGAAGAAAGGCTGCTTGACAACCTCTCCCTCGAGAAGGTTTCACCATGCCACTTGGGAACCATGTAGAGTCTCCTCCACAGGCCCCACAGTCACATGGAGAGCCTCCCGTCACCCCCATGACTTTATTTACTTTCTGAGATGAAGTCTCACTCTGTCGCCCAGACTGAAGTGCAGTGGTGCTATCTCGGCTCACTGCAACCTCCGCTTCCCAGGTTCAAGGAATTCCCCTGCTTCAGCCTCCCAAATAACTGGAATTACAAGCGCACACCACCACGCCAGCTAATTTTTTTGTATTTTTAGTAAAGACAGGTTTTGCCATGTTGGCCAGGCTGGTCTCGAACTCCTGATCTCAGGTGATCTGCCCACCTCAACCTCCCAGAGTGCTGGGATTACAGGCATGAGCCACCACGCTCTGCCTTCCTTGTGACTTTATAATACTCACCTTGCCTTTTCCCTTCCCTTCTAAAGATGAAACATAAACTTTATTTCCTTCATCTGTTAAACAGTCCAGACGGCCTTTTTTCCACTTTCTGCCTGGCCTAATTTAAAGGAGATGAGGAAACATTTGCTCCAAGAGATGAACAGAAGCCCAAGAATCTCTTAGAGGAAGAACAGCAGGGACAGAACACACTTTTTAGAAAGTTTGAGGCTTCATTTGTACAAATTTTAGTAGGAGTCAACAGGGTTTTGTGACTGCACACACCCCAAGTGAAGGGAGGGTTTCAGCAGCACTGAGAAGATGATGTCTGGACAGAAGCTGTGATGCTGATAATGTCAGTCTTCTCCTGCTTGGAATATTACATTCTGTTTCAAATTCATTTTTGTCCTATTTTTAAGCACATTCATTGAATAATATTTCAATTAAGGTTAATTTTCAGAGAATGAAATTGTCTCCTGCTAGTTATTAGAGTACTAAGCAGATCACCGAATTGTTGGGATGGCTGAAGAAACAGACTACTGAAGTGAGCTTCCAGGAAGGGGCCCCAAAGCTCAGTGCAGAACTAGCTCGCCAGGTGCTGCTGCTCCTTGGGGATGAGGAGGCTTTAGTATCAGAACATTGCCTGCCAATCAGGGAAGCCACCTGCAAACCACCAGTTCCACAATCAGGCCACAATCAGCATCAAATAAATAGATGCCTTTCACCTCATCCTAGTTCTGAATTCAAAGAAATGCCTAATTGGAATGATCTAAATCACATCTAGAAACCTAGTAGCAAGTACAGTTGAGAAAACCTAGCAAATACTGAGGTTTCTGACCCCTGTGAGACAAGAATACTTACAGGGAGTTTGGAGTGAACATCAGTGAATTCAATCTATGCTATTCACAATAAACAACTTTTGTTTTTTCCTCTGATAGCATCTAAGAATTTTTTTTAAAATTTCAGAATACATGATTTACTTTTTTCTCTATTTACCCATTAAAATTTTACTATGCAACAACTAAAACATATAATAATGTATAAATAATAAAGAAACAACGCTCATCTATCTAACAAGGGACTTATTCACGCTAATTTTGAAAAGAGTCAACAGCATTCTGTGCTGCACATACATACACCCCAAGTGTGAACAAGTAATAGCCACAATGAGATACTGGAGAAGTTCTACGAGAGAAAAGTGCAAAGGCTGCCCCCTCCTCCACTCTCCCCCTATGGCTCTGAGTGCAGCACATTCCAGGCTTTTCTCAGACACCTGTTGAGAAGGAAAAGGCAGGCTGGTGTTTGGAAACAGATGTTCTGCAGCATTCAGAGCTCCCACCTCAGGTTCAGGGGCTCCAAGATGGTCATTATGCAGGATTTTTAATTATAATTTAGAAAGTAGAAAATCTTAGAACTACTTTCATATTTCATATGTTCTTATTTTTCAGAAATGTACCAGCAGCATGTAGTCATTCAACTGGCTTTTCCCTCCTGTTGATGAGATGGTGAGCTTCATACCAACACACGCATGTTTCCCCATGTCTAATGTGCTAAGTGGGCTCACACAAATGTCAGGTCTGGACTTTTTTGGGCGTCTCCACTATATCCTCATTCAGAGATTGAGACAATTCAGAGGTACAGAAAAGTATTGAAGAAATTAATTGTTCTAGAGGGTTATTTAGAAAAGCCACCACAAGCTGAGATTATTGTGATCTTGGTGTTGAGGCACCAGCTAGACTAGTAGATGTGTGGGTTATGCAAAAAGAAAATCTACTCGTGTACGGCTTGGTTGCGTCTTTCTCTATGGTCCTTCTTGTTAAGGGGGGAGCCTGTGTTCCAGCTTATAATTCCATGTGGAGGGCTTACTTAGTAAAACATCCCTTCTTCCCATGCCCTACTCACCCCTGCTAGAGTCAGTGAAAAGTGGTGATGTCAGTGACTAAGGTAAGGAAAGCCTTCACCCTCAGCCTAGGATTCAAGGTTCAAGAGAAAGCTGCACACTATGGTTAAGCAGGTACTCAGGGCTTATTCAACATACAGTTGATTTGGAGTTTAAGGCAATAAGAATATTTCAAGACTCCCTGGCTGATAGCCCAAAGTGTTTAATGTAACCTGAGCCTTGATTCCTGACAAGGAAAAACTGGCTTAGAAACCACAATGAGATACCATCTCACACCAGTTAGAATGGCAATCATTAAAAAATCAGGAAACAACAGGTGTTGGAGAGGATGTGGAGAAATAGGAACACTTTTACACTGTTGGTGGGATTGTAAACTAGTTCAACCATTATGGAAAACAGTATGGCGATTCCTCAAGGACCTAGAACTAGATGTACCATATGACCCAGCCATCCCACTACTGGGTATATACCCAAAGGATTATAAATTATGCTACTACAAAGACACATGCACACGTATGTTTATTGCGGCACTATTCACAATAGCAAAGACTTGGAATCAACCCAAATGTCCATCAGTGACAGACTGGATTAAGAAAATGTGGCACATATACACCATGGAATACTATGCAGCCATAAAAAAGGATGAGTTTGCGTCCTTTGTAGAGACATGGATGCAGCTGGAAACCATCATTCTTAGCAAATTATCACAAGAAGAGAAAACCAAACACCGCATGTTCTCACTCATAGGTGGGAACTGAACAATGAGCTCACTTGGACTCGGGAAGGGGAACATCACACACTGGGGCCAATCATGGGGAGGGGGGAGGGGGGAGGGATTGCATTGGGGAGTTATACCTGATATAAATGATGAATTGATGGGTGCTGACGAGTTGATGGGTGCAGCACACCAACATGGCACATGTATACATATGTAACCTGCACGTTATGCACATGTACCCTAGAACTTAAAGTATAATAAAAAAAAATAAAAAAATATAAAAAAAAAAAAAAAAAAAAAGAATCAGGGTTGGTGTACACGCTACAAGGCTAGACAGGGCAGGATAAATGAAGGGAATTTGAGCCAGACCCAGTGTTTGAACATCCAAAATTGGACTGTTGTACATCACTTATTCTCACTCTTATGCCAGAGTGGCAGTGGGATTTGCATTGTCTGGGAGTAAGGAGGCTCCTCTGCTACTTCACAACCTGAGCTTTTTTTACCTTTTAGTTTTGGACAAGTCACTACAGATTCCTAAGCTTCATCTTTTCCAGAAGTGATCAGCATAGGCAGGCAGTGCATATGCAGGACCTTCACCAGTGAAAGGTCCTTGGAAATAATTAGAATTCTCCGTACTGGAAGTAGAAAAAACGAAGTCTGATGTGACATAAGCAACAAGGTGTGTTGGCTCATGGAACTGGAAAACCCAAGTGATGAATCTGGCTGCAGAGACCATTTGAGTGTTTATCTGAGCCAGCTGTTGGAGCTGCTTCCTCTGACTGGCTTCATTCTCAGGCTCTGACTCACAGTCCCTAGCACGGTAGACTCTGCATTGTCAAGTAGAAGTTGCACAGGTTAGACTACATTGCCGTTGTCATCACATGCTATCTGGTGGATGAGACTGAATCAAGGTCCACTCCTGAAACAATCGCCAGTGTAATGTGTTCTGCTTACTCATATATTCTACCATTAGGACTGGAGCCACTCCGCAAACAAAAATCAGAACTGTTGCCTGAGGAAGGAGAAGGACTGTGTAGAGCAGCACTCTCCAAAGGAAATATAAAGTTAGCCACATACGTAATTTTAAATTACCTGATAGACACATTTTTAAAAGTTAAAATGAACAAGTAAAATTAATTTCAATAATATATTCTATTTAACTTTTCCTTTTATTTTCCACAGATATTATGGTGGGTTATGTTTAATATGTCTAAAATGTTATTTTCAACATGTGATCAATATAAAAAATATTAGTAGGATAGTATTCTACATTTTTCACACTATGTCTCTGAAATTCAGCATGCATTTTACACTTACAGAATACCTCAATTTCAACATATTTTAAGGGTTCCATAGACACATGTTGCTAACGTATGAGGTAGCACAAGATTAGGACAAAAAATAACCACAGCTCTATTTCTTCATACCTACTACCACATTGGATGCTTACAAGCCAGTAGTTAGGATGAACCAGTGTTTCACAAGTTGAATGACTAGCTTAAGAAACAGAGGGATCAAAACTCTGAACTAGATATCTTGAATTCAAATATAAGTTTTAAGGCCAATGAGGAATACACTATATGTTCTATGAAAAAAGGTTGGAGTAGACTTTTTAGATTTTTATTGAAGTAACAGAAGCTCCTTTCATCAGGCCAAGTAGCCAGCTTGTAACCCAAACTCTGTTCATTCCACCCAACTTACACCCGGATGTCGCTCATTAGTTTCTGTAGGGCCAAGTCTCAGGGCCCTTTGGCTACCCCGTCCTGAATTTGTACTCCAGTTTTAATAAGTGAACTCTCTATGGCACAGACTCTTCCTCAACCCCAGTTAGGGTCTTTACAGTCTCCCTTTGTTTTTTGTGCAAGTCTCTGTCTGGGTAATTGGTAATCTGTCTAATAAACATCTCCTTCTAGAACTCATTCTTCATTTCCTTCTCTTGCTTACCCTTTTTCTGGCCCCTGGAATCTTGCTTTTGTTACATGGAAGGAAACTTACAAGGAATGTAGCTTACAAGGAAGTGCTACAGATTTTTTCTGCCTTAAGGGAACAATCTTACCCTTCGTGGATATCCCATCAAAAGAATTCTACATTCCTATTATCCAGTAGGTAATGGGTTATTTGTGCAGGATTTTCTTGCTAACCACACCTTCTCTGGAACCAATAACCAATGCCATCACATCCAGAGAGTGTGCCTACTCCTCTGGTCATGACTGGGCACCTCAACTGATATTGCCCTTCACCCACCCTGGCAATGAATGGGGTAATTTCTGTCCCATTAATCACAAATATATATGATACTAACTGTATTACTGTCAGCCATATTTTTTAGAGATGATATTCTGCATTTAAGGGACTCTTGGATTTTAGTGACTCTGGATTTAGGGGAAAAAGTGAGTGTAGGAGGACAACCACTTATTAATACTATTGTCATGATAAACACTCTACATTTATGTTTAATTCAATAGTCACTAAGCTCCTGAAATTGCAATTTATCCATATTTTAAAGGTGAGGAAACTGTGTAACCAAAAGTTCAGTAAAATTGCCAGAAATCTCAGTCTAATAAGTAATGGATGGGAGATCAAAACCCAGGCCGGTGCAGACTGCCCCCCTTCTCCCTCTCTCTGTTTGCTCTGTGCTTGCCTCTTGACCACACAGTTCCTTTAAAAGAGCCAATTAAAACAAAACAAAGTAACACTGAGGACTAAGAATTCAAGGCATTCGCACTGCCCAAGTTCCATCGTTCAATATTCTTTTGGGATGGAGAGGAAATAAAACCAAATAAAGAATTATGTACCTTTTAAAAAATTCAACTGGCAAACTTTGAGTTTCATCTAAACAATTCATTTGGTGTTTATTGAGAATTATACTTCCCCTATCTATTTAATCATTCATGACCACAATGCTATAATACTTGATGGCCCCAAGCAGGATTTCTCTCCTTGGTTTTTATACTTCACATGAAATTCAAGCTCCCTTTTTATGTAGCAAAATAACAGAGAGCATCTGAACAAAAGTGCTGTAGGAACCAGGAATCCAGGTTTTTCTTCACTTTGAGACTCATTGTTTCCCTGCACAGACTCACATACAATAGAATTCCAGATACTTTTAATAAATAGAATACTCCATTCTTTTGAAGAGGAATGATGTCTGTCTTGTGATCATCCCATCCTGCTATGGCATTCAACAAAACCAAATCATCTTCGTGAGGAAAGAGTTTGCTTCTAAGCTCCAGCATCATTATGATTCATGCATATGGGGGACACTATAAAGTCATCTGTAAATGTTCCTGGCACATGGCATGTTCTGGATAAATGTTAGGCTGCCTCCTTCCTATTAACACTCTTAAGGCCACATACAATTGTCCGTTTAGGGAGAAAATGACCTCTAAGTTCTGCTCACACATTCTCTAATGTCTATATTAATTACAACATCTTGAAGATACTTGTGTCTGTTTTTAAAGGGCATTCACAGTCAGCATGCCATTCTGACAAACATCCCTGAGAGGCAGGCAGTACCGATATAACATCTATCTTTACACAAAAAGACAAAGGTGAAGAGGGGCCAAGAGATTTGTCAAAAGTAGATTTGTTCATCCGAATACAGAAGTTCAGTGAATTGGCCCACTTAATGCCCATCCCATGGCTCACCTGGTTTACAAAAGAAAGAAAGCTAAAAACTACATTTCCCAGAGGTGCTGGTTCAAATTTAGAATCCACCAATCAGAGACATTAACACCTAAGGGAAGTTTTGTTTGGAATTTACCCATGGGGGAGAGTAGTAGGATATAAAAGGCACTCATTTGACCTGCAAGGATTGTAACCAAAGCAGCATAATTCTGAATCTTGCTAATAGGATTGGGCTTTTTAATTCACAGTTTCCTGACCTTGTAAAAGCAGAAACTCCCTGGAGAGTTCATTCTTCAGCGTGGCTTTGGAAGTCATTCCAGGAAGCTCAGACTAGAGCCTGATGGTGCAGCCCTGCCAGTGATTAGAGGCATCCTTGTGTTTAATACAATTTCTTTCTGCTTAATCATCTAAAGGGAGTTCTGTTAGCTGCAACTGAGAACACTGACTGGAGCTTATGCTTAAATCAATGATCAAAATCAGATTTTATTGACTCCGTGAAAACATAAAATAATTTATATAATGGCAAAACTTAGATAGGATGGTATAAATGGAAAGAAAAAAATAGGCCTTTGAGTCACTTATATCTGCACGCAAACCTCAACTCTGCTATCTGTGGACATGGATAAGGGTTACCAATATGGCCAGTAAGTGAAAATTTCCTGGAAGTTTTGTGAAAAATGATTCATGAGGTTGATGCCAGGCAAGTTTTTAGGTCAAAGAGAAGATGTGGTTATTGTCATCAGGTAAGTGCAGGGTCTTAGTAGAAATAAAACTACACAAGTAACTTTCCATCACAAGTAACTTTCCATATGTCTTAGAAAACGCTTGTATAAAAATCAGGATAAAAGTAGGGGCCAAGCACCGTGGCTCATGCCTGTAATACCAGCACTTTGGGAGGCCGAGGGGGGCAGATCACCTGAGCTCAGGAGTTCGAGACCAGCCTGGCCAACGTGATGAAATCCTGTCTCTACTATAAAAAGACCCCACCATTGCACTCCAGCCTGCATGACAAGAGTGAGACTCTGTCTCAAAAAAAAAAAAAAAAAAAAGTAGGAAGATCTATGATGTTATGAATATCACAGAAAAAAAAAAAAATAGGACTTCTGGGGCCTGAAAATATGACCGAGAGGCACTGTACGTTGTCTTCTTGCAGGTTGCTGACTTGTTGGAGTTTGGTCCAATTTTCAGGAGAGCCACTATTGCTCTTATAAACAGAGGCAGTAAAATGCAGCAGGGAGCAGTTCCAGGTGCAGTTGCAGAGAAAAAATTCAAAGAGAACTCAGTAGTCTCTTGGAGGTTTCTATGCTGTTTACCTTTTTTCAAGCAAAGGGAAATAAAAAGCAACAGGAGAACTTTCTTTTGGCCACTGTTTCTATGAGATCACATTCTTCCACACAAGGGCTCTTCAAAAAATTGAAGATGGTCTATTTTACAATTAAAAAGTAACTTATTAGGTAAGTGTTTATAATTCCTGTAATAATTTCTTTGGAATAAGCAGATTGAGAAGCTTCCCCACGGTTCCACTCTTTGGGCATTTTCCACTCATAATTTTCTTTCAAAATGGATTTCGTGAATTTTCTTAGGCCAAATTGTCACCTTCTTTTTAAGAATACCAGGCAGAAAGAATTACAGCCCTGTTTCAAGAAATGTACTCTCAAGCAAGGCCTGCCTGGTTTTATTCTTCACACTCCTTCCCCGGGGCTTCCGGGATTCTGAAAATTTTTATTTGTCTTAAGTTCCAAGTGCATATTTATCTCTCAAGAGAAGTAACCATTTGGCTCATCCGAGTTCTGAAACTTAGTCCCCATTTGCATGATAACATTTTTTGTAGGGCTGTTGGAAGAGAAAGTGGGATAATACATCAGCAGTAGTTAAAGCCCACCTAAGCAATATTTATTTGAGATAATTCTGGCTCTTCACTGAAAACCATTTCCTCTTATAGTTAGGTATCACCATGACTCTGACTTCTAGCTGCTGAGGTTTTGGCAGAGGTGGTGTGTACTACTTCCCAGCCTTCCTAGTACATAAAAATATTCTAGGCTGGGGGCAGTGTCTCATGCCTGTAATCCCAGCACTTTGGGAGGCCAAGGTGGGTGGATCACCTGAGGTCAGGAGTTCGAGACCAGGCTGGCCAAAATGGTGAAACCCCATCTCTATTGAAAAATTAGCCAGGCGTGGCAGCAGGCACCTGTAATCCCAGCTACTCGGGAGGCTGAGGCAGGAGAATCTCTTGAACCCAGGAGGCAGAGGTTGCAGTGACCTGAGATTGAGCCACTGCACTCCAGTCTGGGCAACAGAGCAAGACTCAGTCTCGAAAAACAAAAAACAATTTTACATCCTCCTCCATGCTCTGTCACCTTCCTGGCTATATAGCCAAGCCATAGAAGTGAAGCATTGAAGATAGAAAACATGCTATTATCCTAGATTCCTGAATGACTAATGGAGGAGGGCCATATGTGCCAAGAGAAGCCTTTGTCTAGGACTATGACATGAGGAATAAGATTATGATAAACAATTAAAACATTGGATTTTGTTTGCTGGACTTCTTTGCCTTAACTAATACAAGTTGTGTTAAATTTTGATTTCTAAAGGAAGGTTTTATTGTCCAGGTTCGGTGACTCACGCTTGTAATCCCAGCACTTTGGGAGGCCAAGGTGGGTGGATCACCTGAGCTCAGGAGTTCGAGACCAGCCTGACCAACATGGTGAAACCCCATCTCTGCTAAAAATACAGAAATTAGCCGGGCATGGTGGCAGGTACCTATAATCCCAGCAACGTGATAGGCTGAGGCAGAAGGATCATTTAAACCTGGAAAGTGGAGGTTGCAGTGAGCCATGATTGTGCCACTGCACTCCAGCCCAGGCAACAGAGAGAGACTCTGTCAAAAAGAAGAAGAAGAAGAAGAAGAAAAAAAAAAAACATAAATAAAGGTTTTATTTATTTTCCTCAGCTTATTTTATCTGATAACATATAGGGACAGCATTATTCTTTTGATCTTATTCATCTCCTCTTCATGCCTTAAAATCTCATTGGCCCATTATGATGTTTCCTCTCCATTGGGTGTGCAGTTCTGTAAACCTTCCATCATTTATTCTCAGTATCAATATCATTCTTAAGGGAATGGAAATTGGTTATAGGTGAAGGGGGAGAAAACCGTGTTCTTCTGTGTATAAAGCACAAATAATCATATTGTACTAAACAGATACATCGTGATATATCCGGGGGATTGAAATTTCATGGGGGGATAGTAAGAAAAACAGTGTCTAAAAAGTCTTGTTAGAAAAGCCATGATAAAGCAGCAAAGTTGAGAACTGGACCATTCTGTGGTCCAATCGTAAACATTTGCCCCCATTATGGCTATTAAGAATTTCTGAAATGACTTCTTCATTTCCTTTAGAACAAGGCATTTGCTAAGAAAACAATATGCTGTGGAGGTGTTTATTATGATAAAGATGATTGTATTGAACAAATCATAGCCAAGAGACTCACCAGTACTTTTCAGTCCATTCAGCAGTTCCCCCATGAGAAATCCTTTTCTGCAGTCTTTATAAATGACCAACCCTAAAAGGAGTTGAGTCAAGGCCAAAAAATTATGTAAAGAAAGCCTGAGTGGCCCATTAATAAAAGCCATGGTGAAACAAAGACTTCTGCATTTGAGAGTATATTCTTTCTCTGAAAAGTTAAAAAACACAGTGATGAACTGAACTCTAGATCTAAAATAAGAGTTTACATTTGGGAATTCCATTCAATTAATTCACTGGAAACTATCCCCTAGTAATTATCCACTGAATGAACTCCATATGTCTATATCCCTAGTTACCTGATTATAAGAGCTACATATATTCGTTGTAGAAATGTTAGCACATTCACAAAAACAGTCATGCATCACTTAACAATAGGGATACATTCTGAGAAATGTGCTATTAGCCAATATTGTAATTGTGAGAACATCACGGAGTATACTTACACAAATCTGGATGTTGTAGCTGACTACACACCTAGGTTATATAATATATGTAGCAGCATATTACTGTACAGAATATTATAGGCAATGATAACATAATAAGCATTTGTCTATTTAAACACAGAAAACATACAGTAAAAAAATATAATAGATAAAAAATGGTATACTCAGATGAAGCACTTAGTATGAATGGGGCTTACTGGATTGGAAGCTGGTCTGGGTGAGTCAGGGAATAAATGTCAAGTGAACATGAAGGCCTGGACCATTACTGTACATTCCTGTAGACTTTATCAATGCTGTACACTTAGGCTACATTAAATTTATAAAGATTTCTCTTCAACAATAAATTAACCTTAGGTTACTGTAACTTTCACTTTACCAACTTTATTTTTTTAACTTTTTAGCTCTTATAATGACACTTCACTGAAAACACAAATACATAGTGCAGCTGTAAAACTATATTTTCTTTCTTTGTATAATTATTCTATAAGCATTTTTATTGTCAAAATCATTTTTTTTGAAACTTTTTAAATGCTTTTGTTAAAAACTAAGCCACAAACACACACTAGCTGAGGCCCACCCAGGCTCAGGATCATCCACATCACTGTCTTCCACCTTCACACCTTGTCCCACTGGAAGCTGTTCAGGGGCAATAACATGCATGAAGCTGTCATCTCTTAGGTAACAACGCCTTCTTCTGTAATACCTCCTGAGGGTCCTGCCTGAGGCTGTTTTACAGTTTACTTTTTAATATGTAACTGGAAGAAGTACAGTCTAAAATATAGATTAAAAAATGATACAGTATAGTAAAAACATAAACCAGCAATATAGTTGCTTATTATCATGATCAAGTATTATATACCATATATAATTGTATGCATGATACTTTCATAGGACTGGCAACACATGAGGCTTACTTTCACCAGCATCGTCACAAACATGTGTGTGACATGTGTGGTACAACATTACGATGGCAAGGAAGTCACTAGGAGATAGGAATTTTTCAGCTCCAATATAATTTTATGGGACCACCATCATATTTGTGCTCCATCTTCAATCAAACCATTGTTATACAGCCCATAACTGTGCATAAATAAATCACCCATACACTCTATCTTATCAGGAACTACTGCCAAATTCTGAGGTGTTTCTTTCTAGTATTTTTCTAGACATATTCATTTGAACCAATGACTCCCTTAATAAAAATCGTTCAAGTAATTCGCTGTTGATTAACCCACCACAGAAGATAAAATCAGATCAAATTAGAGCTTCCTTAAAGCACAGTGACATATTAAACCTTTGGAGTTTTACACATACTTCCCTGTCTTCTGGGGTATTTCTTTCACACATTGGTCTGACTGGAGCACCGTCATTTTTCTTTTAAGATCCAAACACAATACCTTTCCCTTTGTTATGAATTTTGGACCCAACAACAACCTCTGGTAGAGTGGTTCATTACTCCCTTTGGCATAACTCTATTTTGGACATGCTTATCATAAAGCGTTAGCATGCTGTGTCTTATTGTATTTGTTTAGATGTACATCCCTTACTAAACAGTGAGGAAATTAATTGAATACACACATATGTATATAATTAGTTATCTACTATATGTTGCATATTATATCAAGCACCATGGGTTAATAAACTATGCCTAACTTCCATCTGTGCTAGAGAAAGTTACAGCAAAACCATGTCTCCATCAAGAAAAAGTATAAAAACAGATAAAATACAACAACAGAAACATATCTTTTGAAGGCTTTAAGGAGCTGCTCAACAACTAAGATGTAAAGAGCCAAATATCGAGGAAAGGAGAATACAGAAGCTCATTGAGTTAAGCCCAATATTTGCATGTTGCTTTTTGGCTGAGAAATTTAGTGATTCTTGTCTTTAGGCAGAAAACTAAGAAGTTAGGTAGAGAGATAGATCGTAAAAGCCTGCGAACCCGCCAGAACTTAAGTAATCTCACTGGGCTGGGAAGAAAAATACCAGGGTTTAAGGTTACAAGAATCAGCACTTAAAAAGCAAAACTCTGAGACGGTGAAGCAGAAAATTAAACTGAACGTCATTTGCCAGTTTTTCCCTTGAAGCATTTGTCAACCAATTGAACAGCCTAAGGGACTAACAAGTCGCTCAGAAAGCAGCTGAAAAAGAGAACCGAGTTTTTTGTAAATGTCGCTATGGAGGAAAAACAATAATTGCAACTCAAGACCCACTAAGAAAGATCCCTAAGAAATATCCCTCACTCTAAATTAGCACCTCTGGAGGACTGAATTCTAGGAGTGGTAAAACAGAGGAAGAGCAAGCCTTACAAAGACTTAAGCAGTTTCAAATCTGTTCAGTCCTTGGGTGGACTGAGGAGATCTGATCCACAGCTGTACACAAAGATAAATGCTCTCAAGAGAAAGATACCAGTAAGCAGAACCTCCACAATGTTCAGCAATTATTTCAGACACACTCAACAGGACTCATGCTAAAAACAAAAAGAAAATAGAATGGATGCATATGTAACTTAGATATTGGAGATCTCAAGCGTGGACTTTAAAATAATTTACTATAATGTTGATGAAAATCTTTAGAAATTTGGAATCTGTACAAAAAATCAAATAAAAATCTTAACAATGAAAAATTCATAAGTAAAATGTACAGCTTAACTGATGGGTGAAACAATTTGTTGGGCATGGCTGCGAAGAACGTTCATGAGCTGGAAGATGGTCAGTTAGGAATATCTCAAAAATGGACAGCAAAGGAGACAGAAAGCACAGAAACATAAAAACACAAGAGATACATAAAACATAATAGAGGCCGGGCGCGGTGGCTCAAGCCTGTAATCCCAGCACTTTGGGAGGCCGAGACGGGCGGATCACGAGGTCAGGAGATCGAGACCATCCTGGCTAACACGGTGAAACCCGTCTCTACTAAAAAATACAAAAAACTACCCGGGCGAGGTGGCGGGCGCCTGTAGTCCCAGCTACTCGGGAGGCTGAGGCAGGAGAATGGGGTAAACCTGGGAGGTGGAGCTTGCAGTGAGCTGAGATCCGGCCACTGCACTCCAGCCTGGGCGACACAGCGAGACTCCGTCTCAAAAAAAAAAAAAAAAAAAAAAAAAAAAAAAAACATAATAGAAAGATCCAGTGCATGTAAAATAAATACCCAGAGGGAAGAATGATAATGTAAGGGAGAATAAATATTTGAAGGGATATTGGCTAAGAATTGTCCCAAACTGACAAATGACTCAAGCCAGAAATTCTAGAATTACTATAAGCCCCAAGGCAAATAAATAAAGCAAGTAAATCACAATGGGGTTATTTAAGTAGTAGTCTTGTAAATGTAAATCATGGAGGTAATCTTGTAAGCATTCAGTTTAAAAAATAAAAACAAAATACAAGAACTGATTCAATACCTTTAAAGACTCTACAATATCAATGATATAGAACTTATCAGAAATGATGAAAGCCAAAAGACAAGAGAACATGTCTTCAGAATGCTGGAAGAAAACAAACAAAAACTGAAATAATATATCCAATAAAAATATTCTCAAAGGAGGAGATAAAATAAAGACTTTCCATACGAAGTATTAATTTAATTTCCATCAGACTTACACTAAATGAATTCCAGAAGATATGATTTAATCAAAAGTAAAATGACCCAAAGGAAACACAAAAATGTAGGAAAAAGACAAAGAGAATGGAAAATGGGTAACTATTTGGGAAAATAGATAGTTATCATTTAGAATAAAACTCTCAGTTCAAAATTCGCACTCCAGTAAAAATACCTTTCAAAAATAAAGAAAAACTCAAACAAATCAACGAAATCTCACAAAACTTAAAACTAGCAGAATTATGTTACAAAGAATCTTTTAAAAAGATATTCAAGCACAAACAATATGATACAAGACTAAAATTAGATTTACATAAAGAAACTAATGACCTGGAAAGAAGATAAATATAAAAGCATCTCTCCTTTAAAAAGATTCTAAGGGATAATTATTGAAAGCAAAAATAGTACAAATGGATTGTAGCTTTAGAACATATGTAAAGAGAAATGCATTGCAAAAATAGAACAAAAGACAGAGGTGATTGAAATTATATTCTTATAAGACTATAAGCTTTCAACATTTTACATGAAATTTTATATTATTTTTATTGATATATAACAGATGTATATATTTTCTAGGTACATGTGATATTTTGATATATTCACATAATGTGATCAAATTGGAGTAATTGAGATATCCATCACCTTAAGCATTTTTCTTTTCTTTATGCTGGAAACATTCAGATTATTTGCTCCTAACTATTTTGAAATATAAAACAGATTATTGTTAACTGTGATCACTCTACCAATCTATTGAACACTAAGTCTTTTTTCTCTTATCTAACTTCATTTTTATATCCATTAGTTAACTTCTCTTCACTCCCCTACTCCCCATTCCCACCCTTTTGAGCTTCTGGTAACCACCAATCTATTCTCTTTTTGAGATCTACATTTTTAGCTCCCGCAGGTAGTCAGAACATGTAATATTTGTCTTTCTGTGTCTGGCTTATTTCACCTAACATAATGACCTACAGTTCCATCCATATTACTGCAAATGACAGCATTTCATTTACTTTATGGCTTAATAATATTCCATTGTGCATGTGTACCGTATTTTCTTTATCCATTCATCTGTTGATGGCACTTAGTCTGAAACCATATTTTGGCTACTGTGAACAGTGCTGTAGAAAACAAATATAAGAATTCAAATATCTTTCTAAATAATGGTTTACTTTATTTTAGATATATACACAGTAGTCAGATTCCTGAATCTTTTAAAGGTAGGCCATAATGAACTAAAAAGGTATTTTAAAAGTGTAGGATAACCATTAATAATCAAAGATAGGTAGGTAGGTAGGCAGTTGATAGGTAGGTAGGTAGGTAGATAGATAGATAGATAGATAGATAGGTAGACAGATAGATAGAATGTGCCAATAATGGAGATAAAATAAAGTTATAAATATATCTGATTAATTAAAAAACAGAAAAATGAAAAACAAAAAGCAGATGAAGCAAATACAAAACAACAACTAGCAAGATGGTATATTTAAAATCAAATATACCCATAATTATATTAAATGTAAATGCTCTAAATATATCAATTAAAAGGCAGATATTTTCAGTTTAGATAGCAACAAAGCCAAACTACATATCATCTCAAACATACATAGACACAAACAAAAACAAAAACTAATACCTTAAACATAATGATGTGTACAGGTTACAAGTAAAGCATGGGATAAGATATACATTGCAAACTTTAAATAAAACAAATCTGATGCAGAGAAATTGGCCAGAACAAAGGGGCTACAAGCCCCATGCAAGGCTGAAACCCAGCATGGCAATCATTAAATTTTAAAGCTCCAAAATAATCTCCTCTAACTACATGTTTCACATTCAGGGCACACTGATTCACGGGATGGGCTCCCAAGGCCTTGGGCAGCTCCACCCCTTTAGCTCTGCAGGGTACAGCCCCTGCAGCTGCTTTCACGGCTGGCATTGAGTGCCTGCAGCTTTTCCAGGTGCACAGTGCAAGCTGTTGGTGGATCTACCATTCTGGGTTCTTGAGGACAGTAGCCCTCTTCTCACAGTTCCACTAGGCAATGCCACAGTGGGGACACGGTTGGCGGCACCAACCCCACAATTGCCTTTCATACTGCCTTAGCAGAGGTTCTCCATGAGGGTGTCACCCCTGCAGCAGACATCTGCCTGGACATCCAGATGTTTCTATACATCCTCTGAAATCTAGGCGGAGGTTCTCAAACCTCAGCTCTTAACGTCTATGTACCCACAGACTCAACACCATGTGGAAGACTGCCAAAGCTTGGGGCTTCCATCCTAGGAAGCCATGGCCTGGGCTGCAACCTGGCCCCTTTAGCCACAGCTGAAGTGGCTGGTCTGCAGGGTCCTGAGGCTGCACAGAGCAGCTGGACTTTGGGCCTGGCCCCCAGAACCATTTTTCCCTCCTAGGCCTCTGGGCCTCTGATGGGAGGTGCTGCCAGGAAGGTCTGTGATATGTCCTAGAGTCATTTTCCCCATTGTCTTGGCTATGAACATTCAACTCCCCATTACTTATGCAAATTTTTGCAACTGGTTTGAATTTCTCCCCAGAAAACGGACTTTTCTTTTCTACCACATGGTCAGACTGCAAATTTTCCAAACTTTTATGCTCTGCTTCCCTTTTAAACAAAAGTTCCAGTTTCAAATAATCTTTTTGTGAATGCAGAGGACTGTGCAATTTCAGCAAAAGCCAGGTCACATCTTGAATGCTTTGCTGCTTACAAATTTCTGCCAGATACCCTAAATTATCTCTCTCAAGTTCAAAGTTCCACAGATTCCCTAGATCAGGGACACAATGCCGCCAGTCTCTTTGCTAAAGCATAGCAAGAGTGATCTCGTTCCAGTTCCCAATAAGTTCCTCATCACCATCCGAGACCACCTCAGCCTGGACTTCAGTGTCCATATCACTATCAGCATTTTAGTCAAAACTATGTTACAAGTCTCTAGGAAGTCTCAAACTTTCCCACATCTTTCTATCTTCTGAGCCCTCCAAACTGTTCCAATCTCTACTTGTTACTCAGTTCCAAAATCACTTCCATATTTTTGGGTATCTTTATAGCAGTGCCCCACTCTCATGGTACCAATTTGCTGTAGTAGTCCATTTTCATACTGTCTTAAAGAACTACCTGAGACTGGGTAATTTATGAAAGAAAGAGGTTTAATTGACTCACAGGTCTTCAGGCTTAACAGAAAGCATGATTAAGAGGCCTCAGGAAACTTACAATCATGACGAAGGAAAAAGGGAAGAAACCAGGTCTTGCCATGGTGGAGCAGGGGAGAGACGGGGGTCGGTGGGTGAGGTGAGGTGAGGGAGAAGTGCCACACACTTTCAAACAACCAGATCTCATGAGAACTCACTCACTATCACAACAACAGCAAGGGACAAATGACAAGCACACCCCCAGTTTAGATCACCTTCCACCAGGCCCCTCCCAAGACTTGTAAGGATTACAATTCCAGATAAGATTTTGGTGGGGATGCAGAGCCAAATCAAATCAGTACCCATGAAAATTTAAAATTTTTAAAAAGCGGAAAAATTTGAAAACTTAACAACACACTTATAAATAATTCAGGGATCAAATAAAAAGTGAGAAGGACAATTAAAAATGTTTAAAGTTGCAATTAAAATCTGACAGTGAAACATGTAGGATGCAGCTAAAGCAATGTTTAAACAGACATTTACAGAATTAAATTTATATATTAGAAAAGAAGATCATTCTCAAATCAGTGATCTAGGCCTCTACTCTAAAAAACTGGAAGAATAATTAAGTAGAGAAATAAAATAATGAAAGGCAGAAATCAATAAAATTGCAAAAATAAATATTGAAAAACAATGGGAAAAAAAAAGGTAGTTCTTTGAAAAGTTCAATAAAATGCTAAATCATTAGCCAGAGTAAATAAGAATAAAATAAAGAATACACAAGTTGCAAATATCAGGAATAAAAGAGATAACATCTCTATAGATGAACACTATAAGAAACTTTGTGAACAAAGTTATACCTTCAAAGTAAGAAACAGAGAACATTTAAAAGAATACAAAGGATGATAAAAGGACACAGCATTCCAGACCCTATAGAAATTAAAATACACAAAGTATGAATAACATATTAACATATGTAAGTCAAACATTTTAAAATTCTGATAAAATAGATGAATTGCTATAAAAACACATCTTTCCTGAAACTGAAACAAAAATCTGAATAATCATATACATTAAATACTTGAAAAATGCACAGGAAAAGATCTTCAGAAATAAATGGCTTGACTCTTGCTCTCTTAGAAGTATTTGTAGGAAAAAAAAAACACAACATTAACGTGATGCAATGTTTTCTTTTCTTTTCCCAGATAATTAGAAAAAAAGAAAAATTCTCAACTTGCATTATGAGGCCCTAGCAAAACTTTGATATGGAAGCTTGAAAGGAAAATAACAAAAAAAAAAAAAAAAAAAGTCTTAGCCAATTTCTCTTATAAACATGAATCCAAAAATCTTCAATAAGTTATTAAGGTAAAATTGATATCTAATTGACACATAGTAAAATGAGGGTATACTATTTTTCAATCTTGTTAAGCTTATTTCAGGAAAGTCTTAGCAACTGAAAGTTAATATAATTTACAATATTAATACAATAAATACAAATTATATGATTATCACAGTAGATGGAGAAAAATCATTTTATAAATGTCAACACCATTTGAATAGAAACAAATTTATAGTGAATAAAAACAACCTTTCTTTATAAATATTATCTACAAAATATTGTGTATCCTATGCAAAAAAAGTATTAAAATGGGAAATCTATGAATTGAAAAGGAAGAAACAACATGTTGCCATTTGCAGATTATGTAATTACAAAAATAAAAACAAAGATGTTGACAGCTACTCTTTAAAATTAATAAATGAATTTAACAAGTTGCTGAAGGCAGATTAATATAAAAAACTCAATTGTATTTCTATATTCCATCAAAATTGTATCAATAATGCATTTAAAAATGCCATTTAAAATAGCACTAAAATGTCAAATAGTAATAAATCCAATAAATGGCATACAAGACATCTTTCACAATGCTACAAAACACAAAGGAGAAGAATTAAATAAAACAAATAAAGGGGGAAATATATTCTGTTAATGGACTAGAAGAATCACTATTACAAATATGCCAATTTTACCTAATTTGGACAACAGATTTAGGGTGATCCTAATCATCTCCTGATATTTTTGGTTTTGTTTTCAATGAAAATGAATAAGCTAATTCTAAAATATGTACGAGCACGCAAAGGAACAGTAAGAGTTACACATAAACAGAAACAAGGCTGGATGACTTATTAGCAGAAGGTAAGACATTATAAAGTCACAGTGATTATAACATTGTGTTATTTGTGCAAGTATAAACTATAGAACAAAACAGAGCTCAAAACCAGACATCCACATTTATGATAATTTGATTCATGTAAAAGATATACTAAAAGCAAAGGGGGAAAATGAATTTTTAAATTAATAATGCTGTCAGAAGATATTAAGTGGAAAAAAGAATTTTTATTTCTACCTTAGGACTGAAATAAATTAATTTAGGATAAACTTAGAAGTTTACTGTGAAATTGAAATGCATAAGTTTAGAAGAAAACAGAATACCTTCACAGCATTGGAATAGGATAAAGATTTTTCAAATAGAACACAATAAGCTACAACAATAAAATATGTTTGATAAACTGAACTTTATCAAAAAACGTCATTAGGATAATACAAATCCTGGAACAAGTATAAAATCTACAAAGATGACATGTAAGAATCTCATGAGGAATCTCATTGATTCCTCAAATCAATGAGAAATACGTAAACACAATTTTAAAAGATGCAAAATAAAAAAGAGAATATTAAAGCGATCCATGAAACAGGAAAATATATTCAATTTGTTTAGTGATCAGAGAAATTCAAATTTAAACCATAATGAGATATCATTACCCAATTGCTAGAATATCTACAATTTTAAAAGACTGACAATGTCAACTGCTGTAAAGTAATGGCGTAACTCGAACCTTCATGTGCTAATACAAGTGGTGCAAATCGCTACAACCACTTCAAAAAACTGCTGGCAGTGTCTACCAAAGGTGAAAATATACATACCCTTTACACAATCATTTCATGCCTAGCATATACCTACAGAAATGTACACATAAGTGCACCAAAAGTCATGTACAAAAGTGTTCGTAGCAACACTGCTCCTAACACTCAAATGTGGAAACAACCAGAATGTAAGTCTAAAGATAGATAAGTAAAATGGTCATATATTCATGCAGTGGAATGTGATAAGAATGATTGGTTTTCCACAATACACAATAGGGATGAATTTTACAAAAATGATGTTGAGAGAAGGAATCCAAACAAAGAAGGAGTAATAAGGTAAAGTGTAAAATCAGGCAAAAATAATCAATGGTAACAGGCATTGGGACCGTAACTGCCTCAGGAGTTTATAGTGATAGGAAGAGACAGGAGTTTCTGTTCTATTTTTCGATCTAGCTTTAGTGTATTTGTGTCAAAGTTGTAAAAAGTTTTTTACAAAAAAAAAATCATAAAACTTCATTGAGCCTATGGCTTGTGCATTTGTTAAGTGTCAGACACTGCTGCTTGAAAGCACTTGGTCACTCTCAAGCAGCTTTCAGGGATTAACAGCACAAGGTTTAAACAAAAATTGAATTTTTACTTTTTCTCAAGATACCTGTGACTTTGAGCAAGTCATTTAACATCTCCAAGCCTGTATTTTACCTGTACATAGAGTCTGACAATAATATTCATCCCATAGATTTTAAAACTTTAGCTAAGTTAAGGTATATAGTATGTATCATAGTGTCTGACACTAAACACACCCCCAAATGTTAAATAGGATTATTAATGCATATTAAATATTTAGGACAATATCTGGCATGTAGTACGCAATCAATGTTAATAGTGATTATTATACTAGTGATATTAGCAAAGTGCATGCAGGAATCATTTTAACCCAAAGCCTGCCACACATTATTGCCTCTGTAAAATGGTGTGATGCTAAAATACCAAAGAAAAGCAGGCCTATCCTTGGTCTTAAAGTTGGTGATGGCTCCAGGTTTCCTGTTTTTCTAAAAGACCTGGAGATTGGAGAGAGAAAGTAGGAACAGCTTTCTGGCAGTTATCCCTGCAGTATGGGACCATGTTGATGATAACTAAAATTGCAATTAGAGGAATTTCCTCAGAGTGCCTCTGGGCATCATCACCCTGGTTTCACTACAAGACTCTCTAGCCATTTTCAATCTGTGCCTCATTAGACAGTCAGCAGCACGTACAGCCTATGGAGACATTTGGTAAAATAAGCTTTGTGAGAAGGAATCTGCCTTTTCCCTGCCAACCTTTTTCTATCTCTAAGTGTCTGTTCCACAGAAGCTGAGGGATGCCCATGAGGGTTTTGGGACTCTTTCCCATTCCATCAAAGTCCTTTTTCCCAGTCGGACGCAGTGACTCACGCCTGTAATCCCAACATTTTGGGAGGCCGAGGCGGGCAGATCACCAGGTCAGAAGATAGAGACCATCCTGGCTAATACAGTGAAACCTCGTCTCTACTAAAACTACAAAAAAAAAAAAAAAAAAAAAAATTAGCCAAGCGTGGTGGCATGTGCCTGTAGTCCCAGCTACTCAGGAAGCTCCTCCTGCAGTGCTGCTCCTGCACAGAGGCTGTGCTCAGAAGTGTTGGCTTTTTGGAATTGGATTCTGTTTGATTTAATCGTATATTACCAACACTCGGCTTTCTCTCCTTGCAGCTTATCCTAGGTCTAGGAGTGAAAGGGGTCAGAAGAAGAGATGTTGGTGTAAACTCCAATAACCAAAGGAGATATTTAAACCGCTCTCACCACTACACACCATACAAACTAAAGCTCCAGAAGTAGAAACTTCAATAAGGAATGTATTAGTCCATTCTCACACTGCTATGAAGAAATACCCAAGACTAGGTAATTTATAAAAGAAAGAGGTTTAATTGACTTACAGTTCCACATTGCTGGGGAGGCCTCAGGTAACTTAAAATCATGGTGGAAGGCATTTCTTCACAGGGAGGCAGGAGAAAGGACGAGTGCCAGCTGGGGAAATGCCAGACGCTTATAAAACCATCAGATCTCATGAAAACTCACTCACTATCACGAGAACAACGTGGGACATCCTCCCATTATTCAATTACCTTCCACCAGGTCTCTCCAATGATGTGTGGGGTTTAAGGAGATTACAATTCAAGATGAGATTTGGGTGGGGGCACAGCCACAGCATATCAAGGAACAAGGATGTGATTCTTCAGTGATGTTACTGGGAGCAGAGTAACTTGCAAATGGGGCTTTTGCTGTGTTGGGGTAGGAGACAGATAAAATCTTGGACTTCATCAGGGAATAGTCAGTTTGCGGATCTGGGTGATCCTAGCCATAGGCAGAGCATGATAACGTGCCTAAGGGAAGTCATGGATTATTACTGGACACACCTGTCCGTCCCTGACCCTGCCCTGATAAACTTCTATGATCATCCAAAACTTTTTACCCCCACCCAGTACATGCCCTACCAAAGGGCATGGGTGGGGGTGTGCAGGGTCAGCCCTGCCCCTTTCTCAGTGGTTCTTGCATCTCTGGGAGTTGAGGGAACGTGCACTTCATCCTCAAATGCTATTTCTATGGTCCTAACCTTTTGGGATTCAGATTACTACTCAAACTCTGTCAGGTACGTAGATGTGCTTTGGTCAAGAATAGGCTGAAGTAAACATCCTGCATCACTCTGTGAGTTTGGAGCGCAGGCACATATCTCCACTTGGTATATAACCTGTTTGTATAATCTCATATGTGGCTCAGAGCCACTGTTGTTTGAAAAAGGTATAACTGCCCCGTTGACGCAGTATATATGGCATGGCGTGGCATGGCTCAGGCACAGTGGCTCATACTTGGAGAGAGAAAGAGTTAAACTGCTGACCCTGTAGGGAGAGCTGGCCACACAGCTGTGTATGGGAGCTGCAGGAGCTGCAGGAGCTGCAGAGCCGGCTGCTGAGAAGGGAGCAGACAGCTAAGACAGAAACAGACTGTGTGAGAGAGCTGCTGATGAGAGAGCAGCTGAATAAAACCATCTTTCACCTGCCTGCACTGCATACAGCCCCCGCCCCACACACAACCTGAGTGTTCTTTTAGCTATCTGCCACCCATCCACCCACTCTCTTCGGAACTCAGCATGGCCTGGAACCTAACACTGGGCATGACATTTGGCATAGTCATGGCATGACAACCTCTTACCTCTTTGATGAGATTATCTCACTTGTTTTTCCTACATGACTGGATGATACGGGAGTCCTGGGGCACAGCTAAGGCCTGTGAAAAATTGTGATTTTCATCCAGATCATAGGCCAGAGCTACAATGGAGTCCACCTGGGGCACACCCACACCAGCCAGCGCAACATGATTAGATGGTTCTTAAAAGCATGTGGGAAAGTAGCCAAGGCTGGAACAATCAGGCACATCCACTTGGCATATACATCTTTGGAAACACTGGTGGCTGATTGAGTGCTGATTGAAAATTGGAGATCCTGAATCCCATTCACCTGTTTTTCTATTTCTTTTCAACTTAAAGACATAACCAATGTGTGGTGCAGTTGGCATAGAGAGATGAGTCTGGTCTTTCAATCACTGATTCATTGAATATTTGCTAAGACTTACCTCATGCCAAACACCACGCTAGGTACTGAGAACACAGTGGGCAGCCAAAGGATGTGAGGAGATGTCATTGATTCGAGGGATGTTAAGGAGGCAATAGCAGTGGTCCTTGTGATAGAGGGGACGTGGAAAATGAAAAGGGGGTTGTCAAGAGTGAGTCTGAGGCTCTTCAGCTTCAGAATCTGGATGAATAATGGTATCATTTACTGAGACTGGGAGAGCTAGAGGAGGTCAATCAGAAAGATGGAGGATTAGGAAGAGAGCTTGGCATGTGCTGAATTGAAGATGCTTTGGAGCCCTCCAAGGTGTAAGGTCGAGTGGGAAGTCGGCCACATAGCTTTCTTTCTCAGGAAGGAGTTCTAAGCTGGTATTGCTAAAGTTTTGGTGGTAATGGAAGACTTGGGTCCACCTGAGTTACCCTATTTTCAAACTAGATTCATCTTCCCAGTTAATTAAGGAGATAAGCACTATGTGGGCTCCCAGTGGAAAATGATAGGATGCTAAATGGAACAATTAAGTTGATTGGCATTCACTGACATGAGAGAGGAAAGAAACCCCAAGGCTAAAGTCCTAACCATCATGAACCATATCATTAAAAGAACTTGAAAGTCATGGATAAATTTGCACTACATTATACATCTATGTTTTAGCCCTTAAGACTGAGGCTATATTTTGTCATTTTGTGAAGATAAAGCCACAGTTATAAGAGATTGCTGTAACTTTTCAACTCCTTAGAAAGCATCCTGATGAAGGATAGGCCTCTAAAGGCCCATAAATACACCTGCAAAGTGTTTCTGCTTTTCATTTGTTTCTTACAAATTCTGCTTCACCCATGAAACACCATCCGAAAGGCAATGAGGAATGATGTTCTCTGTTCTGAGGCCCAGAACAAGGAGGATCAACACACTGTTGTTTCTTCACTTGTTAAAATTTCTCATTGGTTTACTCTACAGCAGTATTTCTCTATGGGAGTAATTTTGTCCCCCAGGTTACATCTGGTAAAGTCTGGAGATGTTTTTGGTTGTCACAAATAGGGGAGAGGTTGCTACTGACATCTAGGGGATAGAAGCCAGAAATGCTGCTAAATACTCTGCAGTGCAAGGACAGCTCCCGCAAGGAAGAAAGGAAGAATTATCCAGTCAAGTCTCTCCGTAGTCCCAAGGTTGAAGAATCTGTTATACAAAATGGCGCCAAAATGCCAGAGCTGTCACTCAAACCCTTCTGTGATCCCTCTCTCGAGCTGTCAGCTCCATCTAATATCTTTGCCTTCTCATATGTTGTTCTTCAATCATTTCGATCTAGTTATAACATCTGAAACATTATGAGTATGTATATTCCATAAGAACAGGAAATTATTCTTTTCTGTTTTGTTCATTCCTGCTGTTCAATAAATAACTGTTGAATGAGTGAGTGAACGAACACTAAGGGCAGCGCTTGCAAAGACAACTTCTCTTCCTACAATGTTTTATTTTCTCCGTGTTGAGACCTAATAAAGCATTCAACACTGGAGCATCACCTCTTTGAGATGTTCCTCCTTGCCCCAGACAGCCTGTCCTACCTCTCCCACTGCAACATTTTTCACCTTTGACATCCCTCTACTTTGTTTTCAACGCACTGCACTGCAATCTATCTTATCCCATATTTATCTTCTCTATATGACTCCAAGTTCCTTTAAGGCAGTGCTCCTGCCTGATTTACTATCTCCTGTACCTGTCACAGTACGTGTCACTGAAGAGATTCTCGGTAAAGTTTTTTTTTAATGGGTGAATGAATGAATGAATGAGGGGATAACTAAATTCTTGCCTTGGAACAAACACAGTGCCTGGAGGGTGGGAGAGTCACTGTAGTCAATAGTGAACACAGCCCCACCAGGTAGCATCCCCCTCTCCATGTGTCTGCAGGATGCCCAGGGAGCACACAGGAACCCCCCGCAGGGCCAATCAACTGCTGACTATTGTGGGCACAGTTTGGAGTTCTTGAGACTAGGCATACCATAATGTATGGATTTGTAAAAGTAAGAGAAATAGAGAACGTGTGTTAAGAAAGATATCAGGTCTAAGGAGAAGCAGCCAGCATGATTTCTTCACTTTTCATAGACAGCATTTCCCAAGAGACACCTGGGAAGGAATTGATGTTTTCAGCATTGAGGTAGACACTCAGAGATCCAGTGGAGCAGGGCCAAGTGGCCAGTCACCCTGCCTCTCCACACTTGTTAAAATAGAAGTCAAAATCCGTGTAGGGCCAGATTGTCTGGAAGTCAAGGTAGAAGGAGCTGAGTAAAGGAACAGACAAATGAGGGCAGTGAATTAGTCCAATGTCTGTCGGTACAGACCGCTGGTAAATACCTGCTCCTCCTGCGAGCCTGGTGGGAGTAGTCAACACGCTCATCCCTCAGAACTTAGGAGAACAGAACAGGGAAGCAGAGTGAGAAGTGTTGCCCCGCCCGATTGCCTCCAGCCTGTTTATTTATGGCTGGGGTAAGAACGACAAAATTTAGTACTAGTGAAACTCAAAAAAAAAAAAAAAAAAGAAGAGCTCAAGAGAGTTAGGATAGAAAACTGTTAACTACAGGGAGAAACAGATTTGACAGAGTCTAAGTTCCCTGGTTGACTAAATCCACAAATACTGATTGTGAAACTGTTCAAGTAAACATTTCAGACACAGAAGAATCTCGAGAGAAATTGCTGAAGAAAAATTCCAGAATGTGGCCAACTGGTGATGTGGCCACATTCTCTAAGGGAAGATATCTGCAAGGAAGTCAGGAGGTGACAAAGACATGTCCATGAAACAGAACAGAGAAAGGTACTTTTCCAGGCAGAATCTGAAACCATCCATATTCTTCTGAGAGTGCTTCTCCTAGTCAAGAGTATCATCAGATGGTTGGAATGGGTCACTCTTCTCAGTTGTAGTGTATGACATTTTCTGGGAGACATGGTCATTTGTCTTGATATTTACAAATTTGAGGATGCTGACGACCATGGAATGTATTGCTTGAGAATTTTAGGTTTGCAATAAGCACAGAGCCAAGCAGAGAGCCTGGCACCTAGAGGGTGCTCCACATATGTTTTGTAGAATAAATGAATCATTTTATAACCATCATTTATTGAGCACTTATTATTCACACACTGCTTTTCATATTTTATCTCAACAAACTCTCACAACAATGTAGCAATGTAGGTGAGTGTCTTTGTCCCCAAAGTCTACATGAGGCAACTGAAACTTAGAGGGGGTAAGTCACATGTCTGAGGTGTCACAGATACATCTTTAAAAGTGTCTGCATATGAAGTTATGAATGAGTGAAAAAATGGAAGTATGAATAAGTGAATTAATGAATGATTAAAAACAGCTATCAGGCTTGAAGTATCACATCAGAGTCAGACACGGTGATTCCCAACCCTGCTGCACAGGTGGGTGGATATTTGAAAACATACGGTACATGGGACATTCTGATCGAATTGCTCTGGGCTGAGGAGGAGCCATCAGGGTTTTTACTAGCTCCCTCCCTCATGGTGATTCTGAAGTACAGTCAGGTTTGAGAATTACTTGGTTAGAAGAAAGGATGGTTTTCACTGAACTCAGTTGCTTGGTGAAGGAGATAAAGCTATGATCTTATGTTGGATATTTACAAAGGCCAGGAGCACGTGTTTTTAATAGTCTCACCCAGTGATTCCTATCTTCCAACAAGTTTGGGAACCACTGTATTAAAGGTAGGCCAGCTGGTTACATAGCTCTTGCTGCAGGATAGGGCTAGTCCTGGAAAGTAGCAATAGACTTAGTCTTTCCAGGAGGGCAATGGGAGGTCAGGGCCTCGTGGCCCCACCAAGAGATGGAAAGGAGGAAGTCATCTGGGTGCAGAAAAGGAGATGCACTAAAGAGGGCAATTATTTGGTGCTATTCAAACTGACAGTCTTTAAATATTTGTTAACATTTATTCAATAGGGGCTTGGAGTGACTGATTTGCTATTAATGCAAAATGTGTGCACAAATAATGTGCTTATTCGGCTTGAACATTTTATTGCTGTGATCGCATTTTTCAAGAAGAAACATTATTCAATAGAGAACATTAAGTTTTTTTTATTTGTTTTTTGCTTTGAATAGCTTTGTTTTAATTTCTGACTTCAACAGGCAAGGGGCCAAATGATATAAAACAATTTATTTCATGGATGTTTAGAGACCCTTGTGCATTATATCTTATCCAGCTTAAATAGCTGCCCTGCACCGTTCGGGGCATTGTGCAAAGCCCTTTAAAGGACAAATTTTAAAAAGCCATAGACTTTCCTCTAGTAGAGGAAAGTATAATTGCAGAGACACATATATTTTTAATACAAATCTCAGAGATTAACCTTGTTCAGACACCACATTAAATGAGAACATAAAGAGGTGGCTCAGGCACACCTTGGAGCATCTTAGAATGTGTTGTAGCAACATTAAAGTCTGGCTCCAGGCCGGGCTCAGTGGCTCACGCCTGTAATCCCAGCACTTTGGGAGGCCGAGGCAGGCGGATCACGAGGTCAAGAGATCAAGACCATCCTGGCCAACATGATGAAACCCCGTCTCTACTAAAAATGCAAAAAAATTAGCCGGGTGTGGCGGCAGGCGCCTGTAGTCCCAGCTACTTGGGAGGCTGAGGCAGGAGAATGGCGGGAACCCGAGAGGCGGAGCTTGCAGTGAGCCGAGATTGCGCCACTGCACTCCAGACTGGGCGACTGAGCAAGACTCTTGTCTCAAAAAAAAAAAAAAAGAAATACAAAAATTAGCTAGGCATGGTGGCACACGCCTGTAGTCCCAGCTACTCGGGAGGCTGAGGAATCGCTTGAACCTGGGAGGCAGAGCTTGCAGTGAGCCAAGATCATCACACTAGTACACTCCAGCCTGGTAAGAGAGCGAGACTCCATATCAACAACAACAACAACAAAAGGTCTGGCTCCACTTTTGAGGGCAGACAAGTTATTCTATAAATATGTATTTACTCTATGTCTATGCAATGCTGTGTACCTTTTTAAATGCCTTGGGTAGAGATGAACAAAACAGATAAGATGCTGGCTTTGATTAAATTTACATTCTAGTTAGAAGAGAAGGACAGTGATTAAAAAATAAACCACAACATTCGTGTGATTATTAGTGCTAGACAGACAATAACCCCAGGGGTACAGAGAATAACTTTAGAGTGGGTGGTCAGAGGAGCCTGCCATAAAATCCTTCTCGTGTTCCAGGCAAAGGCTCTGGGGGAGGGATGGTGTGGGTGTGTTCTGTGTAGCGGAGAGGAAAGCCAGGAAGGGTCAGAAGAGGTCACAGCAGTGCACAAGGACCAGGCCAAATATGATCCAAAAAGCCAGGATAAGGGACTTTATTCCAACTAAAATATAAAGTCATTGGGGGTTGGTTTTTTTTTTTTTTTTTTGGTTTTTTGTTTTTGTTTTTGTTTCTTTGAGACGGAGTCTCACTCTGTCACCAGGCTGGAATGCAATGGCACAATCTCAGCTCACTGCAACCTCTGCCTCCCAGGTTCAAACTATTCTCCTGCCTCAGCCTCCTGAGTAGCTGGGATGATAGGCATGAGCCACAATGCCCAGATAATTGTTTGTATTTTTAGTAGAGATGGGGTTTCACCGTGTTAACCAGGATGGTCTTGATGTCCTGACTTCGTGATCCGCCTGCCTCAGCCTCCCAAAGTGCTGGGATTACAGGCGTGAGCCACTGCACCCGGCCTCATTGGGAGTGTTAAAGAGGGAGTTGGTATATATGACCGCTTCGGGAGAATGAGTGAATAGGTCAAGCAGGAAGGTGGAAAGAATCGTTGAGAGGCTCTTGCATTGATTCAAACCAACAGTGATGGTGGTTTGAACTAGGATAGACCCACGAAAATGGTGAGGAGTTGTTGAATTTGGGATTTGTTGTGATGGAGGTGTCAGAGGACTTAATAAAGCGATGGCTATGGACCAGTGAGCAGAGAGAGGTAGGAAAGGTTTTGTGGGCTTTGGGCTTGAGCATCTAGATCTGCGTTGGTTCATTGACTGGAACAGTGAACACTGGAGTAGGAGCAATTTTGAGGAAGAAAGAATAAAAAATTCTGATTTTATAAACAGATAAATGTATTCTGGGCAGAGGAACATATAAAAAGCACAATTAATATTGATAAGAAATATGTTTTGTACTAAGTTGTGCTAAATACATATAGTTCAGCTAAACAAATATTTATTGAATCACATCTCACATAAACGTCCACCCAGGTATGTGGTAGTTATTATTGCCCTCATTTTCTAACAGGGCTCAGTAATGGTTAAGCCACTTGCTCACTCTACCACTCAGAGAAAGAGTTAGGATTCGCCCCAGGTCTGTCTTCTTGCATAGGTTTATCAGCTCAGTCTCTTCAAATGCACTCATTCAATTAGGTACAACACCTATTATGTCTTTGGTAAAATTCATTTTACCAAATGTGCTGGCAAGAACAGCAGAGCTCCTCCTAACTCTTCTGACTTAAAGCAGGGCAAATCAGAAGCTCATAAAATCTAAATTAAATACACATAACATTGTGAGGTTTTTCTTTTTCTTTTTCTTCTTTAGACTCTTCTCAGTGACAAAGGAGATGTTGATGAAATTGATGCAGGAGATTAAGGAGAAGTTATTTTTTGAATTTTCCATATGTAGAAACCTATCATCTTCCTATCCAAAATCGGTCTGAGCGATCATCATCCCCCGTGGTGATGTCAGTTGCCTTCAGAAGTCAGAATTGTATAGATTTCCAAGACTGCTTTTTCACTGCTCAACCAAACCCCACATTCCTAATCCCAACAAAAGAATTGCGATGGGGAAGATGGTGGAGGTAACCATATTAGAGCTAGAGATGCTGCCTTAGATGAGTCCCCAAGCCTCTAGAAGCCTCACTTCTCTCAACTGTCAACCCTTTAATACTCACAATAGCAGCCCTTACTTTGCCACCACACCAAGTTTTTGCAAGAATCAGTAGAAAGTCACGCAGATGCGAGACTGCTTGGAAAACCAGGAAATCCTCAGACTGGAAGAAAAGGAACACTCTTCCCACACCCAACCCCCTTCTTGTTAGCTATGTGGCTATTGGCAAGCTCCTTTTTTGAGTTGCAGATGCCTGATCTGTCACGTGGACATAAAAGAAGGAGTGATGTAGTAGGTCAGAGAGCACCACAAAATTATCACATTTTTAGGGGCTTAAAACAACACACATTTATTATCTAACAATTTCCATGGGTCAGAAGTCAGGCATGGCCTAACAAGGCTCTCAGGCCCTCCCAAGGCTACAATCATGGTGGTGGGTTCTCCTTATTCTCCTCTGGAGCTTAGAGTCTTTTCCCAAGGTTACATGGTTGTTGGAAATGGACTATCTACATCACAAGGCAGCCTGCCCCTTCCACAGTGAAACCATAACCCAGACTGAAACTGGGAGAGAAGAAGCCCATCTGCTTGGCTGTATGCGCCAAGATAGAACTTCTGTAAGTAACATGGAGCTTGATGGGAACAGTGAAGCAGTGTCGGGCTCAAATGTCACAGGCTTCCACTGTCCTCACTGGGAGTACATTTTCCTGAATGACTGTCTCTCCACTTTAGTATGCCCTTAGGACAACTTCCAAGACAGACCTCACATTTTCCTCACCTTGACTAAATTTTAGACAGGCTTCCTCCTGCCTCTAGGACACTTGGACTCTCTTTTCTTGGAACATTTACTTTAGAAAACTTGTAATTGTGCGTTATTTCTCTGACCCATCCCCTGTGATATAAATCTCTTACCAAGCCTTTTATCAGTTTCACAACCCCGAACTGTCTATCTCCAGACCCTGGGAACCATCTCTTTGCAATGTAATCATCACAGAAGTACTGTCCCTTTCTCCCAGCCTCTGCTAGAAGGTGGGAGCCTGACTCTGGTGAGTGCATTGCTCCAAGTTTTTGGACTCCCTCCTGTCATAAGGTGAAAATGTTTACTTTTCTTGAGTAAAATCAATTGACAAACACAGATGGCCCATGATCTCCTTTGCACTCCAGCACTTGAAGTCCTTCCTGCCTTTTGTTTTAGCAAAGTTCAGCTCTGACTGAGTCCTGGCCTCACTCCACTATTGCAATGGCCTTGAATAAAGTCTTTCTTGCCTACTTAATTTGGTGCAAATGTTTGTTTGAAATTTTGATTATTTTTTAAAATAATTCTCACTAGATAAGTTGTGGTTATACTGGGAATAAAGTCCACTGGGCTCCTTACTCATCATTCCAGAAGTCTCTACTCTTGGGAAGCGATGTGCACACTTGACTGAGGGAGTCTCCAAGGTTGTTTAGCCTCCCTCCATCCTCAACGCCTAGCACGAAGTAGGTTCATAGTAGACAGTGAATGAATGACTAATAACAACACATAAAATTCATGATCCAGACACTGTGCTGGGTTCTGGAGATTTAATGGTAAGCAAAAGAAACAGAGCTTACAGCAGGCTGGATCGTGATTGTGGTCAGATCTCAGAGGAAATTTAAGTGATTTTCCCTAAAAGCAATGGGGAGCCATTAAAGATTTTTTTTAATAGGAGGTGATTTTTTCATTTATATCTTTAAACAATAAATCTGTGAAATGAGCTTTTTTTTTTATAAATGCAAGGACAGATTTTATTTTCCCTTGACGTTCTGAGCCCAAGATCCATTTCCAATCACTCGGACTCATCTTTAATTACCATCTTCCATGCAGGCAGAGAGGCCGCCACGGGCCCTGTGGTGTGGGCAGAAGTGAGGGCAAGGTTGAAAAGGGGATGGGAAAGAAAACATGGCCAAAAGCCTTTTCCATTTCATTTATTGGAAAATACATTATTGGGGGAAATGAAGATGATATGAAGCCAAAAAGCAAATATTACTCTCAACCTACAAGCCCAGGATTTAATGAGAATGAGTCTAACAACTGGTGTCACTTTAAAAGGACTTAGAGAGCCTACTGATTAAAGTCTGAGGAAAAGTCATTCTGCTCCTGAGCCAGACATAAGTTTTGTTTTGTTTGGTTTTGTTTTTTGGTGGGGTGGGGGGGGTGGTATATCGTTCGTTTTTATTTTTGTTTTTAATGAGATGGGTAGAGGAAAGGAGATTTGGGACAAAAGTAAACCCCAGCCTCCTGATGGAGAAGCAAGAGTGCAGCCTCCTGGCTTAGAAATGTCAATAAATACCACACATATAAACAAAGGGATGCAGGGAGAGGTGCTACCAGCATGGGGCTTGGGGCAAATCTCCTGGTCTCCTGTAGGTTATTGTGTGTCCTGGAGCAACTGAGGTTCTCTTTCTGAGCCTCAGTTTTCTCATTGGTAAAATAAAGTGATTGAACTGATGATTTTAAGGGGAACTACCAGCTCTGAAAACACCAATGTCTCTGTATTCTAAGGAAAGAAGAAATTGATATTAGTGTCGCTGGATGGACCAGATCTTCAGGAACCTTTAGTCAATTATTTTTACCTTTGGAAATAGTGAGTAGCAAGTCATCTCCCTCCATGACCCTGCCATTTCTCTACACCCCGTCTGTCAAATGACTATGCCTTTAATATTCTCTTTGAAATAAGCTAATTCATTTAGCATAGAAGTAAATAAAGAGGAACAATAAAAACATAACAGGGGAATTGATGCTAACAGTGTGATATTTCTCTAAGAACAAAGACTTTGGGCCCAGACTCCCTGAAATTAAATGCTGGTGTCCTGGTCTCCCTGTCAGTTGTGTGTTGTTGGCAAATTACTCTCCAAGTTTCTGTTTCTGCATCAGTAAAATGGAAATAATATTCATACATATTTCATGGGGTTTTGAGAACTATATGGCATGATGCCTGTGTTTAAAGAAATAGACTAAGAGAGTGAAACAAGAATAGTATTGATATAAATTTTACTGGCAACAGGAGGCCCCATCCAGGGAGAAATCAAAGCTCTAGGGGATTAGGGTCAGTGGGGGAGAAGTAGAATACAGTCTTTAAAACTAAAGTCCCTGCATGCTACCTTTGATCCACTTTAGCAAAGCACAAATCTCTTAGTGTTGTTGGCTATCTAGCCACATCTGGGCTGATTAGTTGATAGGCACTGGGCCAGCAATTGCATGCACCAGGCATCCC
The DNA here is from genome assembly GCF_002776525.5 of Piliocolobus tephrosceles. Lineage (NCBI taxonomy): Eukaryota > Metazoa > Chordata > Mammalia > Primates > Cercopithecidae > Piliocolobus > Piliocolobus tephrosceles. The sequence goes on from NC_045440.1 coordinate 141,627,849, forward strand.
ATCGGGGACTATGATATCCAACTGCCTTTGACTGGTGAGAGATGGGTTTATGGTGCTAAGTCAGTTTTTAACCATTGCCAGCAAGCTGTGTCACATGCATGGTGCTAGGCAGAGTTCTTAGCACATAATAATATCGGTTTTTATAACTAATATCACTTAACAATGTACACACAATAAAAACACTCAACACTAGATCATAGTTGTTCTTAGAATTATGTCATGTGCCCTGACAGTCCCCTGCTCTAGTGGCTGGCATTCAGCCTGCTCCCATATGGCCATCAGCATTGACCCAGCAGTGGTCAGACTGATGCCATCCATCATGTCCTAAGCTTTTTGCATCAATTTGCTGTGCACTTTAGAGTTTTATTGCATATTAAGCATTTTATTGCATACGCTCTGTTACATGTGGATTTGCGACCTATAATATCCATTCGCTCGTCCTATTCCAGTTCAGAAAAGTGTGTTTATGATGCTCTTCTAATTTCACCTGCAGCCAGGACCCACCGCAAAGCCTCCCTCCTCCCGCAGCATAAGGCAGCCCTCGTCAATCCCCAGACACATTCCTGCACACCTGTGCCCGTGCCTTTGCACAGGCTGTTTGCTCTGCCTGCTCCTCCTGCCTCTATCCTGTATCTGGAAAACTCTGGATCTTTGTACACAATCCAGCCCAATCTCCCCCTCATTATAACTCACCCCACCCCACCTCTCCTAAGCATCATTGCTTGTTGCCTCTGTATCCCTAGAGCCCTCTGCACATTATATCACCTTGCATTACCTTTGGGTCCCAGTTTCTCTACACGAATAATGGGAAAGTAAGAAAGAAGCACTCATATTTGCAGAATAGCTCAAGAGGCAAGAATGTCAACAATGTTTCACACATGTAAGGACTTTGGAGACTTGTCTGAGTAGGGAATGATGTTCAGGGGAGTCTGGAGGGCGTCCTTCTAAGGCACAGTAGTTTTCTAACTCTGCAGATGGAGACTCCAGTTCGCTCAAGTGGGGGTGGAGACAGGGGAAGGGGTTACAATGTGTCTTTGTTTACACAAGCATAAAACTGTTGCTCATCCATCCTCAGTGTTAATACAATGCCGAGCTGGCAACTGTTTTGTGAGGCTGACAGAGTTGTCTGTGAGGTTTGAATGAAACAGTATTTTATACAATATTTTTAATGGGCAGAGGGCATTGCAGACCTAAAAGGGATAGATTCGGGGGATAAATTTGCCTTACTTGCTTATTTCTATGAAAATGTCTGTCTTTTTTCATTCTCTGACTCTGTCCATGATCTTGGAGCAACTAGATCAGGCAAACTTAGTGCCCCTCTGGGAATCCCATGGGGACAAATTAGCAGAGGCCTCCAAGAGAAAAGTAAAGGACAAAGAGGACCGAGGTGATTGGCTAAGAAATGTGGATCCGGGTTTCCCTGAAACCGTGTAAGATACACAGGGTAGACAGAGTTATTGCTATTGTTTTATAGATGAGAAAAGTAAAGAAAGGTTGATTTAGAGGGGTTGATCAATAATATTATTAGGACCAGCATGGTGTGGACTGTGACACAGATAGAGAATATTACAGCGAAGAGAGAGGAAAAAAGAATTCCAATTCTGGTCAGCTGGGAAAACTTCCTGGAGTACATAGTAATAACAAAAATCAATCACCTTTCTTCATTTATTGTTTGTTGTCAATGTAGAACTCCCTCACTAGAATGTAAGCTTCATCAAAGAAAGGATCTTGTCTGTTTGGGCAACCGATCATCTCAAGTGCTTATAACACAGCCTGGGACATTATAGGTTCTCAATAAATATTCATTTATTGAAAGAATAAATGGTTCCCACAGATCTCCTGTGGATTACATCATTGCCCCAACTGACAGCAACAGAGTTCTTTTTAAATGTAACTGTTGAATACCATCTTTCAGAGGAGAACCTGGGCATCTCTTTCTAAGAAGGCAACTTTCTAGCTGGTAACTGAATAAAAAGCCAGAATCAGGTAAGAGGGACGTGCTATTCCTACACGGAGTCCCATTCCTAGACCAATCGCTGGCACACAATATCCCTCAGTAAACAGTTTGAGGATTGAACTGGAATAAATTCATTCATCATGCTAATCCTAGCTAAAAATTCTAAGACATCATGCTGCACGTCGCTGATTCTAACTTCTTAACTTCCACGCTCCTCTCTTGAATCTGAAGAACAAATCCCAAATGGTACAATTTGGCTGTGTCCCCACCAAAATCTCATCTTGAATTGTAGCTCCCATAATTCCCACATGTGGTGGGAGGTAACTGAATCAAGGGGGAGGTTTCACCCATGCTGCTCTCATGGTAGTGAATAAGTCTCATGAGATCTGTCAGTTTTCTAAATGGGAGTTTCCCTGCACAAAGCTCTCTGGCCTGCCATCCACGCCTTTGCTCCTCACCTGCCTTCCACCATGATTGTGAGGCCTCCCAAGCCATGTGGAACTGTGAGTCAGTTAACCCTCTTTCCTTTATAAATTACCCCGTCCCGCTATGTCTTTATTAGCAGTGTAAGAACGGACTAATACACCCTCTTCTCTTCTCCTGGCTCAAATGCCAAGCAGAGAGCGTTAGGAAGCAGACCTGTGAGCTTCCGTGAGCGTTCCGCTATTTGCTGGGCTTTGGGCGCCCTCTGCAGGCCCTGTGAATTCCTGTCTCTGCTCCAGGCATAAAACCCAGGGAGGCGTCTGCCTGTAGGCTGCATTTCCAGCCACTGTCTGCAACAGTGTGTTTCCCTTGGGTGGAAGAGGTGGATAATGAGAGAGCACTGGAGAGGATCCCTGTACTTAGTTAGACAGAACCAGTTCAAGACGGACGCTTCGGGTAGGGAGGTGGGGGTGTGCTCCAGCAAAAAGGAACTCGGGCTTAGCGATTTGTTAGCCAATATTCACTTACTGTGAGTCAGATACGTTTTCATTCATTCATTCGTCATCACATTTTTCATAGGGGACTACTAAGTGCCAGAGCACTGGAATTCAGAAGTGGAAAGCAGGCCACAAAAACAAAACAACCGCCTGCCTTCACGGGGCCGGCACCCTAGAGAGGAAAGACCAACAACCAATAAGATGAATAAGACAGGTAGTAAGGTGGACGGTGGTAAATGCCAAGGAGAAAGGATGAAGTGGGAAGAAGGCTCTGAAGCTTCTGGGGCAGAGATGGGGAGCAGTGAGATGTTTTATCAGAGGTTCAGGAAAATCCTGGCTGAGAAGGATTGTGAAATGAAGATCAGAATACAGAGAAGGAGCGCACCTTGCAGCTCCTGGAGGAGGAGCATCCAGGAGAGGGAACTGCGTGCAAATGCCTTGAGGCAGTAGCATGCTCATGTGCTCAAAGACCAGCAAACAAACTGCATGCCTGGACAGGAGAAGATGAAGAGCAAGTAGGAGGGGCCTTTCAGGACAGCAGGAAACAATGTATTAGACCACTCCCATTGCGTGCTTCTTCCAGTCAACTAGACACATTCAGCAAAGCCACTATCTAGAGAATAGAGCCTATTCTTCCAGCTGCACTTTGGATGAGCAGCTTTGATTGTTAGAAACTCTGAGTAATCGGGGTGCACTGAACATAGAGATGAAGACCAGGTCTTTAGTTTACTTAAATGACACATCCCATTCCCTGACCCAGTTCTTCAAGGGTCCGGTTAGGACTTCTCTTCTATTCTGTCAGCCACTCCAGGATACCCTAGGTCCTTTCTAAAGGGTGCCTCCCAAAAATAACAGCCGTGTGACATGTATCCTCTGACGAAATGTCAAAATAACTCCTTCAGCCCTGACTGCGTTCCTAAAGAGTGGCTACTGTGCATTTCATAAACACAAAGTCTTGGCAAAGAAAGCCAAAGGATATTCTTTTATTATAGTTGTCATTAATACACATCACAATTTACACAAAATGGCAACCAAAAAACAAATGTAGAAAAATAGTAGAATTGTATTGGCACTAATGACTTTGTAATTACTATGGTGGCTGTTTTACAGACAATTTGTAAGAGTGCAAGAGATTGTAATTATTGTATACAGATGTTGTCACCAGAACAGATACACATTAGGGTTCACAGTGGCATCAGGCTGTACCTTCAGTTTCTTTCTCAGATAAAGAGACCATGACAAAAGACCCTGCCTCTCTTTGCCTACTACAGTGCAGGAGGTCACTTTTGAAAATAAAAATAAAATGATAGAAGAAGAGAAATTACAGAGCCCTGCCCTGTGTGATCAATAAACATAAGCCACAGGCTGGTCCCCTTGGCCAAGTCTAAGCATGGGCATGCTGATGGACGCTATTGGTGTGCCTTTTATTTATTCAATAATCTGAGTTTGTCTATTCATTTGGAATAATGTAAAGCTTGGTTACTGAGTATCCAGACTGTATTGCAGACAGGAGGAGGTGCTTCTTGACCAACTGGTTTGTAATCTGCCCCATCACTTTCTCTTTTCATACATTCCCTATCTTGGCACTGATCTAGGGATGGTGACCCAATGAAGCATTGAAATCTTACCTGAATGGTATGGCTGATGTCATGGCAGCATCGCATCTGGACTGGATTTCTGCTTCCAGACCCAGATGAGAAGCCAAAACCCCAATACCAGGGATGTGATTTGCTTTTACCGATATCAGGATATTAGTCTCAATGTTTCCCACTTGCTTTATTGCCTCATTAATCTATCCTGCACTATGAATGCGGCCATCCTCTCCCCCAACTAGATAATAAATTCTTGAATAGCAAAGTCACATCTAATTAATTTCTGTAACCACCAGTGCTTAGCATAGAGCTAAGCAGAGACTAAACGTTTTTAAAAAATAAATGTATTTCATGTGAGTTATGGGAAAGTTGTAAATGAAAATCAAATCACAGACTGTCATGTTGAGTTGTATGTAGAGAAGAGAGTATTTTGGGATCAAGTGAAGTGCACTATTTAAAAGGAAATATATATGTGTGTGTATCTATATATACATGCAAAGATATAGGAATAGGTTATCAGATGCACCTTGATTATTATTCAATTTTCTTTCTTAGGGCAAGAAAAATAAGCAAGGTATTTTGCCATATGCAATAAGTTTAACCTTGGGCTAGAGGACATTTCAATATGTCTTTGCAGTTTGATGCAATACAAAGGATTCTGAGTGACATTTACAGAATTAAATCTTTCAAACACCTTAAATTAAATGTAATACTGTTCTCGGCTCTTTTGTCAAGTTGCAGCCTTTCCTCAACTCTCAACAATGGTATACAATATATCCTAAACAGAAAAATAGTTTTATGACATAGATCATTCAATAATGCACTCAATGAACCTGAAAACGTCCAGTCTGGAAGCTTGTGGAGTCACAGTGGAATGTTCTGATGGAAGCTTAAGGCTAAAATTTCAAACCAAGTAATCTTCCTTAAGCCATCATGTATGAATCACTTTAAAGCCATGTAAGAAATCTCTTAATTTGGTTATTTCAAAGATACCTCCCTATAACCAACCTTTTGCTACAAAAGATTCCCAAGCCACTCCCCAAGCTTTTCAATGCTCACTCTGTAAAAGGCCTTGTTCCAGATCTCTACTTTTCGTATCTTGTTTGCACCCCCGAACTACCTTTCAATTAGGTATTTCCAAGCCTTTCCAAGGAAACTAAGGCCTAAAGATAGAATGATGCTTCCCAATACACAAAATTCCACTGTGACGTCTTAAGAAACTCCTCTTCCCTTGCAAATTCAGAAGCTTAGAGAGTAAACATGAGCCAACGTCAAACTCTGCATTAGCATCAGTTGCTGTGAATGACATGCGGGGCTAGAAAGAAAACATGAGCTTTCAAAGGACTGACCCTTTCAGCAAAGATATATTGAACACCCACTCTGTGCCAGGCAGCGTGGGCAGGATCAGCTGTACTGGAAGAATTAAACATGGTTTCTTCCCTTGAGGAAAAAACATTCGTATGTGAGAGATCTATAGGAGGAACACAGGTAAAATTGTGATGAGAAATGAGAAAAGAATGGGTTTATGGGAACATGAAAAAACCTAGCTCTGATGGCAAAAGGCACTGAGCTCAGATTCATCCAGAAGCAGGAATCTGCAATCTAGGAACCATTTATTGTAGACTCAAACCCTATGGTAAAGGGAATGAATCCTGGATGAATATGATCAGCCACTGCAACGTGAGAATTGCAGAAGGAGATAAAGTATGGAAGGAAGAACATGACCTGGGACAGCTGTGGAAAGAAAGATGTGTGGTTTTGGAAAAGGAACTCTAGGTTACTAGGAGAAAAGAGAATCTTGTGAAACATAGATGATCAGCAAAGAATGCAACAGTTCATCCAATTACACTATTGACAATGCTTTATAAAACCACATTTGTCACTAAGTGTTTCTTGCTGTTTATTGGTTATGTAGATGTCTCATACAAGAATTTATTATAATAGAAGGCTCAGAAGTTTATGGTTTAGGAGATGTGGACTTGAACTCTGGCTTTGATTTTAACAAGACATGTGACTTTTACAATTAAGTAACTCTCTGGGTTGGAAAAATCATAGAATAAAAGATAAAATGAAGGCTAGAAGTTCAAATCTTGACTCTACCACTGCTGAACTGTAATTGTAGGCAAGTTACTTGACTTCTCCCAGCATCACTTATATGTTGTGTGGGATTAAATGAAACCATATATGCAAAAATCTAGCCAACGAAATTGAATAGTGTAGATTAGTTCCATATTTTTCTTCTTCATTTGTTAAAAGTTACATAGACAAGAATCCAGGTTTGTTTTACTTGTAAAAGTTTCTGATTCTGTGATGACACGAAGTTTGAAGCTTGAGGACTGTTTTTAAAGTCCTGTAATCAAAACTACATCTATGAAACAAAAATACACACAGTCTTTATGATCAAATATAGAGAAATAACCTGGTTTAATGATTCACAAAACACTATTCAGCAACACCCATACATTTCCATTTGATCTAAAAGCTCAATTCTATATATTCTTGTCTTTCTCTTGTGTAACAGAAGTCACTGGGATCCTTTTCCTGAAAGTTAAAATGGATTATTACAGGGTTTGTGCACTGAAAACTCTGTATTATGGCATACCATATTATTTCTATTCAACATCAAAAGCGCTGGGGAGAGTTCCACCTTTCCAAATTGTCCATAGTGTTTTCTACTGAGAGTTAACATCATGCATAATTGCCCAGGTGCCATGGAAAATCAAACTAGAAACAAGTATAGAAAAAAGTAAAACTGATAAATAAAGGAGGAAAGGGAGGAAGAAGCATAGAAATCCTGAGAAAACCACCTTAAAGGTTTTGAAAAATCACCATGGTGGTTTCTCTTCATTTAGAAATTACATGTGCGTGTGTATATGTGTGTGTGTGTACACAACATGGTATATAATGTCAACATAATGACTGTGCTTTGTCATATATAGATCAAGACCTGTCTGGTCAAGTGAAGCTGGAAGTACACAGTTCAGGATATAGACATCAGATAGACTCTATATGAAGCAGTCCATTTTTCCTCTTCCAATTCTGATACTCATTATTTCAGACACCAGTTAAAAGTAAAACACGTTAACAGTAAAACAGTTAAAAGTAAAACACGGCGGGTGCAGTGGCTCACTCCTGTAATCCCACCATTTTGGAAGACTGAGGCAGGTGGATTGCCTGAGCTCAGGAGTTTGTGATCAGCCTGGGCAACAAGGTGAAACCCCATCTCTACTAAAAATAGAAAAATTAGCCCGGCATGGTGGTGTATGCCTGTAGTCCCAGCTACTCAGGAGGCTGAGGCAGGAGAATAATTTGAACCCAGGAGGTGAAGGTTGCAGTGAGCCGAGATCATGCCACTGCACTCCAGCCTGGTGACAGAGCAAGACTCCGTCCAAAAAAAAAAAAGTAAAACACTAAGTTTTATCATTACCCCAGATCCTTCTAGTGTTTAGGATGATGTGATTTCCTAGCATGGTACCCAACACAAAATAGATGTTCAATAAAACATGTAACAAATATGTGAGTGAACAATTGAAAAAACAAATGATCCAGATGCTAGCATATAATGCTATATTGGGATGGGTGCCTTGCAAGAAAATTAACAGAAAGTGTAATCATAGTTCTATGTGTCCTTTGCCATGATCACACTTCCGTTTTTTATAGGATCCCACCACTGTCCCTAGTAGCCCTGGTTATTTCTAATGCTCAGAAATATATGCTGTGAAACCAAAGCTAATGGCATGCCCCCCCCCCCCCCCCAAAAAAAAAGTGGCAATTACATTCAGGAGCTTGCAAATACCTGAATTCAAGCTTTCAAATCAGTAGCCATGTGTGTAGAGAGATGCCATCATCTTACACAGTGAGAGCCAACTGAACACTTGTTCACCTCCTAGCACCTTTAAAGGCTATTTTTCTTCTTTACGGAAACACTTGCGTTATGTGCTATTATTTATAGTGTGTTCTTTGCCATTCATGTACTACATGGGTGACCTCCCTATTGGTTTCTCCCAAAACTCCTTCTGGACATGGCCTTGGCCACACTGACTGGGCCTATAACTTTCTGCTCTCTGTCTACTTTCCCCTTGCATGTATAACCTCCATCGGGATGGGATGATTATTTTATTTTAGCTTTACGACCAACACCTGGCTTGTGCCAGGCTATTAGGAAACATTTGTGGCCGAAGGAAGGCCTACAGTTTCAACTAAGTTACCCCAGTCTTGTGGGGGCTGCAGACTGCTTAACTGTAAGATGAGAATTGAATAACTTTCTTTACTCTATAAAATGTTTATGATCCAAGAGCAGCTTGTGTGGTCACCTTAAATAGCAATATAAGAATTTAATTTGATTGCTTCCATGCTTTAAAAAAAAATTAACCAAATGACTGTTCCCTCTTCTTAGCCTGTTTATATGATGCCATTTGTTACAGTTTTTCTCCATGAGAAGCCCAGCAGACATGTCTACTATGCTTCTCAAAGGAAAATTTCAGAAATGAGTGATGGTGGAGGATGTGGCTGGACTTCTCCCAAGATACGAGGGATCAGATCTCTCGCAGAGGGTGAAGCATGGAGCGACACATGATGGCAGGGACAGGCCTTGGTCTCCCAGGGGCTCTCATTGCCAAGTGGGAATTTTCCTGCTAGGGTTAACAATGGAAATTTCCTCCTGATCGAAGAAGAAAATCCTGCATGGCAGCTGATTTCTCACACCTCCATTTTGCTACTTTTGTGCTCAAACATATTCTCCATCTACCTTTGCAGTGGCCAAAGGTTCTCAGCCCTCTGCTCTCACTTGAAGCCCTTTGCTCATTCTGTCCCTCTTAGAGACATCCACACAATCCACCTTCGCAGAGCCGGCTCCTACTTAGCCTTCAGGTCTCAGCGTAGACACCAGACCAAAGTCCTTTCCTGACCACCTCTACCCCACATCCCTGCTGTAAGTGGATGCCCCTGCTCTGAGCACACACAGAATCATATCCCTTCTGTGGGGCCACCCACTTTGATTTCCCATTTGATCAGCTGTGTTCCTTGCTAGACGGTGAGCTACTGGATTTTACCAATGCATCCCTGGCACAGAGTAGGTCCTCAAGACAAACTTGCCAGATGAATGAATGAATGATATAATGGAAGAGTACTCACTGGGGTGACGGGCTGTGCAAGGTAAATAGTCTCACCTTTCAAGTCTCACTCTCAACGCTTCCTTCCTGGCCTTCCCCAGGCAGTAAGGAGTGGATACCTAAGACCAAGGAGCACCAGCCCCGGCCTTCCTTAGCGCTTTTGTTATATCCCATTGTAATGATAAGACCGGATCTCCCTCGAGTTCCTCGTCAGCATGGACTGTGCATTTTACCTCTGTGCTCCATCTGGCACAGACGGATGGAAGCTGCTCAGTAAACACGTGTGAACTGTAGACGCCAACAGGGGACTTTTCTCTCTTCACCTTCTCTCAGGTTCATAGCACTCCCTCTGCTTTCAAAACGCCATTGGGGTATTTGTTTTGCTCCAAGACGACTTTGGGTTCATATCTGCTTCCCTGGATTTATTTGGCTCATAAACAACAAATTCCAATTAATCTCAATATTGGCTATTTTTATTTCTAACTCATTTTGGGAAATAACAAATCATAAAAACAAAAACAAAAATTACGCAGAGAATGAAGACATACTAGACCATTATCTTGGCAGGCATTTTGTTTATAATTTTTACAATCAATAATAGAATGTCCCTGTTTTACATAATATATATTTATATATTTTATGTATATATATTTATATATTAGATATCTATATTTCAATAGAAAGAGACATAAAAAAGCCTTTTCAAATGAGGCATGACACGCAACACGTGACATTCTTATTTACAATATAGAGATGTACTTTCTACACAATTATAATAGATGTTCAGAGGCCAGAGAGGGTTTACAAAGACAGCAGAGCACCCCTATAAAAAAGAGGTGCACCATGCAGCTGGACGTTTATTGCCATTAGTTCTCACTATGTCCAGACAGCATATTGAAGTTAAAAATGGCATCTGGTTATTGGAGAAGATGATGATCATCAGATTCATCCCAGCTCCATAACCGCGGGCTACACAGTCTTTCAAAGGATCAGGGAATGACGAACATTGCTGATGAAAATTGGAAACACAACATGAAATGCACTCATCAGAGGGACAGGGCCCATCATTTGGCCAGAAAGGAGAAGCTGCTACCAACTTATGGTTCTGTACTGAGCATGGGCACTTGCCTAGGTCAGGAAACACAACATCATGTGCTGCACGACTAGGGAACAAATGTCTTCCAGGTTACAGAGCAAATACAGCACTCCTCATGAGGAACCAGAGTCTATGCCCAGCTCTGACTCGGGAGCTCAGACAAAAATTCCCAGTGGAAAGAGACCAGAGGACTCAGTGAACCCATATGCATTATGACCAGGATATAACAAGCATTTAGAAAGGACCCACTGAGAAACCCTAAATCCATTGTGCGGAACTCTGCCTTTGCAAGACATTCAACTCTCCTTCAACAACTCTCTCTTTCTTAAATAGAATCCCACATGTCTCTACTCCTGCAAAGTTGCCCATCTGGACTCATTCCCATGGTCTGCTTTTATTTTTCAAAGTCATGTTGTTAATATAAGAGGATCCAAAATTCTCAGATGAGCTTAGATTTACTTGGTTTTGTTCCCATGGCATCAGTGACCTAGAGTCATGGTCCAGGTGCTGAAAACCCTGGTCCTAGATGTGTTTCCACACTTCAGGAGGGATTTTTGCAGAAGCAGGAGTTTTGATCTCCAAAAGATGAGGTTCCTGTCTTATTTATCCCTACTGTCCAGGTTCATTCAGCTCTTCCATACAACTAAATGATTCTTTAGATTTCCTTTAGCCCATACAACATACTCAGTCTTTGAGACCTGACCATTAAGCATCCTGGTGATTTTCCAAACTCCCCTTTGAGTCACTTACCCATAAGAGTTAATGTTGAGTCTTCAGTCTGGTTGGTCTCCTCCTATCTGATCTCACTTTTGTCCCTGTCGTCTATTAGTTTTTATCAATGCAGTGACCTTTCCTAGCCCTTTATTTTCCTAAGGCAAGAAGACATTTCTATTGAAAGATAACCAGCACCCTTCTTAGAGCTCCCCTGAGGTTTTAATCCAGCACTCCTCCATTTAGATGTGTTTCTCCTTCCATGGAGAGAAGCAGCTGGCCACGTTAATGGTTTTAATTTTTTGCAATTGCATCAAATGCTAACATAGCATGTCTTTGGAAGTGTATCAGCAGGAGCTTCACATGTGTGTGCATTCATTTCAGTGCCCCCTTCTGCTAGGTTAGTCTCACCCAATGTTCCCTACTACAGACAAAGATGTAAGCAATCACTACAATAATTAGTGGATCAGGGCTCTGCATAGAAGAAGTCTGGGGAAGTAGGTGGAGCAATTGTTCATAGTTCAGTATATTCCTAGAGTCGTGTTTCTTTGTAACAAACTTGTATTTACCAATAGTGTCACCTTTATCCCTCATTACCTTAAGTCACCCTGCTCACTGCTGTTATGAAATAAAACTGGGATTTGTAATGCATTCCTTGCTCCCTTGTTTAGGAAACATGAAGAGAAAAAATGAGTATGGGCATCACATTTTCTTGAACAAGTGGCACATTGGAATCTATTGAGGATTCTATTTACACAAATATGTTCCACTTCTGCACAAAGATTAACCTGAGTTCTGAAATGCTTGTGTGCACTTAATCAGAAATGATAAAGCTATAAGCTAGTAACATATTGGGCAAGTCTAGTTAAGTTGGAGTAATCGCTCAGTGAGCCATTCGTGGCTAGCAAGGGGAGCTCATCAACTCCCAAGTCTTCTGTTTATTCTCTCATATTTTTCCTAGAAAACATCTTGAATGACACTCCAGGTAACTACACAAATTCAAGCAAAGTTTGTGGTCATGTAGTCTATTTGCTCAGCTTTCTCAAATCTCCAAAACAAAAGCACCTCTCATGTCAGGTTCCACCCCAGCCTCCATCCCCCAGCGCTGTTCCCTTGGAGTTTCATTCTGAAATGGTGAGGTCTGTAAAAGCAGGTCTCAGCTAAAGCTCTCCACCAATCTTAAGCATTACCAAAGACCTGCTCCCTCAAAGCCACTACTTGAAGTAGTTGAGTCCTGCCACCAAGAAAAACTTCTCCAGGAAGAGTTCTGAATCCAGCACAGCGATGTGAGCGGCTCGGCCGATCAGGGTGTTGGCAGTGTTGGGCAGGGCGTGGAACACGTTGTGTCGGATTAAAGTGCAGTCCTTGGCTTCAACCAGAGGGCCCAGGAGGTTGTTGATCATTTCTGCATAAACTGGCCCTGTAAAGTGGGGAAGAAGCATATGAAGCTAGTGCAGAAGTTAGCAGTGGAATCTAGAGAACATCACCAGATGTGTGTTGAAATTCTATTTCCGGGCAGACCTGGTATATAGCAGTTTCCAACCTCCTCCTAATGTTAGTGAAATAAATATGAAATAAAATCAAAATTCTTTTCGTCTAGTCAGATTACAATAGCCAGAAGTCAGAAGGGGATTCCGAACAGCGTCTTTGTGAACCCATGCACCAGAAGCTATGATAACGGTGTTCGTGTTTCTCAATAATAGCTGTGCCTCCCAGCAGGGGAGCAGAGAAGGAGGCACACAGTAGAGAGGACCCTCAGAGTTTCAAGTCCTATTTCAGGGGACGTTGGGGGTTGGAAACACAGCTCAATAGAGAGTTAGAAGCAGACATTTTCTGCTGTCATGCATAATGCAAGGCACGTGGCATTTCACCTGACTCCTCTGATACCAAAGAAGGAGAATGCAGTTTTCTTTATGTTGGTTTGTTTTGTTTTACAATTGTTAGTCTGAATGGACTCTTTCCACCTGAAAGTGACACAGATGCAATTTTGCATCAGGCCATAGGGATCTTGGAGCCATGCAGTGCAATTGAATTGCTGAACACTAGATAGATTCTCACACCGGGATCTACGATTCATCCCTCTTAGCCCTGTGTTCTTCTTTTCTGAAAAACTGTTGATGACAACTTTTATATCATTGACAGACACCTTCTGGAATGATCCTGACAGCTGGGATATTTTACTTTTGACCAACTTGGAGACAGTAATTGGAAGTTGTAAGTCAGATTAAGCCTCTGGGTACCCATTCCAAACAGCCGGGTCTGTTTTACAAAGCCAGCAGAGCAGTCACTTTGGAAGATGAAAGAGAGTTTATTCTGAGTTTAACAGTCCACAGCCTCACTCTGGACACCCCCCAATGCCACGTGAAGGGACTCACACCGTTTTCCTTTTCCCTCCAGTTATCGCAGGGGAGAGTACTCAGAGGTCTGCTTTCCCAGACTGGGATGGACAGCTGGACTCCCCATTATGCCGGGGGTATGTATTTGGGGGTGTTTCTTTTCCCCCTCTTCTTAGGGGTCTTGGTAGGAGCTTTGAGGTAAAGGGAATTGAAACATGAAATTGAAATAATTGGGGATTTGGTTGTAGCCATGTCAATTCAGCTAAAAAGAATTTAGGGTTAAAACAAATGGTATGGCCGTTTCCAAGAGCCCATTACTGTTTCAGAGTAGTGGTCATTACAATAGGCAATAATATGATGTGAGGTTACGCCACAGAAATTTTATGCATGAAATAGTCTTTCCGAGGGAAAATGCGAGTCAGCCAAAATTCAGCATCAAAGGAATAGTTAAGTAAACCATGCTTTGTGGGCTAAACAATTCTGCGATCCTTTAAAATGATGTTTATGAATATTATGTAATAACACTTTTTAAATGATGTATGTGAATATTATGTAATAACAAGAAAAATGAATATTGCCAATAAATGAAAATAGAAGCATATTATTATTACACAAATAGCATAATTTGTTTAAATTGTATATGCAATAAAGGTCAGAAGGTCATTTATTTAAAGAAAAAAGTCACTCAAAATGTAGTGATTACTCAACCAGATCATTTTCTGCTGAGACCTTGATTGGTTTCATAAGTCCTGGAAGCAATCATTGGTATATTTTTTAACATGTATAGCAGACTCATATTTTTTCTCAAATACAGCACTATTTTTAAATTGATGGACTTTTGGGACAGGAGCAAATTATCTACATGACAATGTAGAGAACAAATTGGAAGGTTACGTGAAGTCAGACAGGTTGAGAGGTATTTTATTTCAGAATTTTTGAAAAATAAAAATATTGGTACTTCTTCCAGAAAAAAAGTGATAATCACATATGAACTAAACTTCATATCAAGTCTTCCAATCTGTTTAATTCACCAGTTAAGCCACATTTCTTTGATGCCCATGTAAAAATGTAACAGAAAGTATAAATTTAACAAAAGAGAGGGTGATTTTTTCTTAAGATGACTAACAGGATCATTAATCAATTTAAGTCATATATTAATATCCTTTGACGATACACTCTCTTTTCCTTAAAGGCCATTGTGAATACTAAATAAGATAAGCAAAGTGCATGAACTGTGCCCAGCACGTAACAAATACAATTTGCTATGCTAGAGCAGGAGTTGTCAGACTTTCTCTGTAAATATTTAGGGCTTTCCAGGAAATGCAGTGTAACTACTCAACATAATTCTGAATTCTAGCATGAAAGCAGTCATATACAATATGTAAGTGATGGGTGTGGCTATGTTTCAATAAAACTTTATTTACAAAATGAGAGGGGGGTTGAATTTGGCTTGTGGACCATAGTTGTTGAACTCTGTTCTTAAGCCTTTACCAAGGTTGAAATGTCAACAAAAATACTTCTCTATGTCAGGGAGATAAGAAAGTAGGCAAGGAAAATTAGCAAATCCCTGCACAAAGAAACAGTTTGGCTGTCTCTTGACAACAGCTGTTTAGTTTAGTCAAGTCTGAACTCAAAACCAGATCATTGACTGTTTATTTATTGTCACAGGTCTTAGCATATAATGATGACCCATGGGTAATTAGAAAATATTTAAAAATTGATTAAAATATACATAAAAAAATCAATATTTAAAAATTAAGGCTGAAAAATTATAAGCAAATATCTTTAAATTAATATTTAACCTGAGAGACAGTAGAGTAAGATAGGCAGGCACCAATATACTCTAACAGTACAGGTGTTGCTGGCATCAATATTTTAGAAGAGAATTTGGCAAAAAACTTTAAGAGTAGCAACTCATTAACATTTTCCTCCAATAATACCTCTACTAGAAATCTGTTTTAATGGAATACCGTAGATGTATTAAAAATTTACACATGCAAAATCTTTTATCACATGATAACTAAAAAGGAAGCCTTCCAGAAGCAAGCTATACGTGCAGTAATTAAGAAGTTATTGATTAAATTATGGTATATGCATAAACATAGTCGATAATTATTAAAATGTGTTTGCATTTATGATATTTTATTAACATGGACAAATAAATATATTAGTCTAAATCAAATCATGACACAAAATTATAACTTTTATCATGAACACAGATGAAGAGACTAGAAGAAGAACATGGAAAGTAGGTAGTGATAGAGGTGGAGTTAGAAAGGATCATAAATTATGTAAATGAGTTTGACTTTTTCAAATATTCTATAATGTTTTAATCAGGAAAAGAATCATTTTAGAACATGCCCTGTGTTACTTTTCATTACATATACCAGATGGTATAAAACACAATGCTATTTTATGTATTAAAAGTAATTTTTAAATATTTTTTCATCAAAATTCCTGTTGGATTTTCTAGATACCAATGAAAATTTGGAATAGACCCAATTATATGTTAGCAACAAATGTTTGCACCTTTGGTATACTATTTTTTGATAGTACCTTAAAATATAACAAAAATACTATTTACTTAAAAAATAATCAATACGCTTGACATAGAAATAAACAAATTAGATTGGATTCTAGAAGAGAAAAGGGACATTAGTGGACACTGACATAATTTGGATAAGGTCTGTAAATTAGCCAATAATATTGTATCAGTATTAATTTTGTGATTTTGATAATTGTACAATGCTTATGTAAGATGCTAATATTGGGCATCAGAGTGAAATGTATACAGGAATTTTTTTGCACTGCTGTTGCAACACTTTTTGAGTATAAAATTATTTCAAAATTAAAAGCTACAAACATGTTTAAAAAAAAAAAAACAAGAATTAAACAAATTAACCAAAGGAAACCAGGAATGCCAGCCCACATCCATCTTGATTGTCTGGAAAATTCCTACCTATCCTTTAAAACCTAACTCATTGTCATCTCCAGGGACCCTTGTCTGACTCTGTCCTACACCCTGTTCCACTTCTGGGCTGCCTTAATGCCTTAGGCATTATTTTATTTTTTGACTTACCACATTTTACTATCATTGCTATTACTTGTCGAGGCTCCAACTAGACAATGTGCCCCTTGAGGGCAGGGCCTGTCTCATTGAATTATACATCCCAGCCATCAATTTCAGTGACTGGCACACAATAGGACTGAACAAAAGTTTCATAATCTAATAAACATGCGACTGTTTATTATACAAAGGAAGGATCTGGCACAATAACATCAAGATGAGTTATGTTTATCCTATCACTAAGCTAAGATAAATGCAGCACTAAACCTATAGCCCAGGTGTTCCCAATAGGCATAGTCAATTTCACAAATTTACTTTTGCTTTTCAAATCAGAAAGTCCCTGAGCAAAAATTAAATGTAGCTTACCTGTGTGTCTGTCTTTGAGGGCAGTTTTACACATTTCGATCCTGGCTGAATGAAATGGCACATAACGGTCTTGGGGAGAAGCAACCAGCACGACATTTTTAAAATACTGCAGCCCTGTAACAATTAGCCAGATGAGTACTTTTTACCCAGGTAGTTTCAACTTCAACCCCCTCTGGAAATTTGCACAAATTTCCAGACTTGTCCCAGAAAGAGAAAAAATGATGACACACCACACACTAGTTGTATCACTGCACAAGGACATTCTGTCCTGAGGTTTAACAAGGCACAGCAGATGGCACAGAGGTATCGTGGGGGCCTGTGGGAGGTTGAAAAAAGAAGTCACTACACAGGGGCTTTGCATTTGTGAGGGGAGATGAAGCCTGTTCTCATCAGCCATGAAAGCTAAGGAGACACACAGAAAGCTACTCTGGACACAGAGAAATAAGCAACAAGGATGAGATCATAAAAGCCTTTTGGGGATAGAAATATTAAGGAGTTCATAAGGACGTCAGTCTGAGTATCCTGTTCTTCCTCCTCAACCCCAGCACCTCCTCTAATTCACCACGTCCCATGCTTTAGGAAAACAGCCTCAGAACTCACCTCTCTGCAGCCAGTCTTGCCTTCCTGCAATCTGTCCCCACAATGCAGACAGAAGAACCCTTCAAATTCAATATCACAGTGTATCCCTCCAGGCCTCAAAGCCCATCGTGAACCTCCAGAGCACTGCAGACCACCCGGACACTCCGTCTGGACTGAGGCCATCCTTCTCATTCCCCAGATCCTGCTGGGTGGGTGGCTGTCAGCTCTTAGCCATGTGTCCCTTACTGAAGTGGTTCCCCTCATCAGACATCACACACTGGGGGCAGCCTACTTCAATAGCTGGCCAATACACGGGCAAGGAGGACAAGGGTGTAATGGCCAGCCCCTCCCCTTCCTTCAGGATCGCTCTCCAGGGCCACTTCCTACACCCCGACGGACTCTACGGTGATCATGCTGCAGTCCCACCTTCTTCTGCCAAGTCCTGCCTCCCTCCTCCTCCTCCACAGAAGATAGCTCTAAGAGCTCAACTCAACACACAGAGGCACAAAGTAGGAGAGGAACTCAGCCGGGCTCACAGATCAGCCTGTGGCTACACCAGACTCACAGGCACAGAGGGATCAGCAGAGTCAGTGTTTACAGGATGGTGGAAGACTGTGACCAAGAACAGACCCTGGGCCAGGCCAGCTTGCGTGGTGGGACTGAGCAGGGCAATCAGTCAGCTGCTCCACTCCCCGACTGGACGTGGGGACCACTCGGCAATGACCACCATTACTGCTGTCCACTGTGGTCATCCCCATGTAGCAGGCAGAGTCTTCAACACCTCTATGCATTTCCATGTGACAGAGAGAGGGTGCAGCTATAATAGCAGGCCTGCCTGACAGTGACCCCCGTCTCCCACTGCACCGTCAACACCAGTGGAAAATGTTGCATCTGCCTTTTGTGTAGATGGGCCTGCACCTGGGTGAAGCTGGTACACAGATCTTGGGTCTACGCAGTGAGAACATTGAAAAACTGGCACAAAGCGGAATCTACAGCTTCTGGTTATTGAAATGATCTTACACGCACCTTGGCTGAATCTCTCACACGCCATATGGGCAATGGGCAAGAGGAGCTGAGTTCCTGGTGGCTGTTGGCCTCCCAAGGAGCCGAAGAGGCTTTGAGTGCTGGGCCTCCTGACTAGGCCCTTCTGTGAGTGAATCAATGTAGCATTATATCTCATTTGTGTCTCAGGAGTTGAATTCCAAGCTCAAACTCATAACTGCAGCGGTGGGGGAAACCACTGACCTGTTTTTTGGCTTAGTTGGTAGAGGAAACATTTGCGCAAATCAGCATTATCCCTGAAGGTCAGCTGCAGTAGAGACCCGGATTTCTTCAGTTTCTGCATGAGCCATAAGCCTAGGAACACAAAAACAAAACAAAAATCAAAAACATAAAACAAAACAAAAAATAATTGGGATGGAATTTTGGTGAGATGAATGTTAAACTGCGAATTTTAGTTAACTTGAAAATAAGAGAGAAGTAGGCATACTAGCAAATAATTGGGAAGTTAGAGGTAAATTTGTCCTCTCATGTACTGGTGGCAAGGACTTAAACCATCCTGCAAAAATGATAGGACGACAGGCTTGGGAGTAAGGAACTACCCACACTCTTCCATCTAGTCAATCTCCTTCTGAAAAAGAAGCCTAGGGTAATAATTTTCAATGCAAAAAGAATATAAAAACGATCCTTACAGATACATTTAGGATACTGTAAAGCTAGAATAAATGTCTCACTTCACAAGTCATCTGTTGGCTGGGCATGGTGGCTCATGCCTGTAATCTCAGCACTTTGGGAGGCCAAGGTGGGTGGATCACCTGAGGTCAGGAGATCGAGACCAGGCTGGCCAAAATGGTGAAACCCCATCTCTATTAAAAAATTAGCCAGGTGTGGCGGCAGGCACCTGTAATCCCAGCTACTCTGGAGGCTGAGCCAGAAGAATCACTTGAACCTGGGAGGCAGAAGTTGCAGTGAGTCGAGATTGTGCCATTGCACTCCAGCCTGGGCGACAAGAGCAAGACTCCCTCTCAAAAAGCAAAACAAAAACAAAACTCATCTGTTTAGCTATGCTTAGGCAAACACTAACATTGATGAGTGTAAGGATTATGTAACCACAACAAGCAAATTAATCTGATAGAAATACAAGGAAATAAGCAAGCTATGGTATGCACATATATTACACCGACTGCTATGTCAATGTGTGTGTGCAAAGATAAATAGAATGAAATATATAAAATTACTCTGGATATGATAGATTGGAGAAATTATTAGTAAAGTCTCTCTTTTTAAAAAAATTCTATAATGTTGCAAGATTACTTTATAACTGTGGGCAGGAGGTAGGAAATGTAGTTTAACAAATTTGTTTCTGTTCAAAGAATGGCTTCCTTGGTTTGGGAGGAAAGACAGAGTGCAGAGGAAAGGACTTCTATTTGTTATGTGCCAATGTGTCGGATAACTCATGTTCACAAGTATGCCCTAAAATAACTTAAAAGCAAACTAACTAAACTGACCAGGTCATGAAGAAACAATGTGAGTGTTGGGAGAGGACAGGGGACAGTGGTAAAGGCCTAGAGGATTACAAGGATAAGGAAGCTTCTCAGGGGTGACCCTAATGCCACGTAATGGGTTTGAACAATCAGGGACTACTGAGATATTTGTTAAGAACATGATTTAATAAATGATTTGTTATTACATGTAAAACTCAGTGCCCTCCTTGGGCTTCCATACACCAAACCATGTCACCTCCTCAGCTAAAATCTCGTGAGTAGTATCTACAAGGTCTACAGGGTAACATCTAACATCTTCGCGAGTCATTCGAGGTCCTTCTTTGTCTGGCTCTTGCTGATATATTCGACCTCCCATAGATGTGAGTTAACCTCATTTCCTTCCCCTGTGTAATTCAACACAGAAATTCTTCAACAATTCTATGATATACACACGCACATATGCACCTACATAACACATATATGTATACATACATATATCGTATACATGCTTGTACACATACATATATGTATGCATACATATACACAAACACAGATACACACACACGTAATCTCCATTTTACAGACAGGGAGACTGAGGAGCACAGAGATTAAATATCTAGGCCAGAGTCTTCCTTAAGTGTCCTGGTCAGGACTTAACCACAGGTTTGTCATGCAGGTGGCCTGATTCACAGTCCCTGTTCTCTTCATCACAACGCCGTGCCTTGTCAATCTTTTCCAACCAGGACTCCAGGGACACAGCCTTTTATTCACAGAAATTTGAAGGCAGCAAGGATCCCGGAAAACATCCAGTGTCACCTCACTCAGCCCCCAGACACAAGGGCCGCACCTCTAAGGCCAGGACTCCTCCCTCCATGCCATGCTTGGAAAAGACTCCACAGTCACAGGGTTTCCTCTGGAAGAACTTCTGTCCCCAGTTTCAGGTCCCGAAGGCCCCAGATTAATTCTGAGGAATGACAAATCCTAGAAGAGTCTTACCTGTACTAACCAGGGTGCTGTTGTTGTACAGGGTTCCCAGGTGAGGCCCAGAGAGTGACAGGAACGTGTGGAGTTTGTTGAGGTAATACCGGAACCGGGGCCGTGTGAGGACCGATCGGATGATGATGTTGCCAAGAGAATGGCCAATGAAGCTGTGGAGAGATGGAAAGGGTACCCGTGAGTGTGACGGTGAACGCTGGTGCCCAAGAGGGCAGTGCTGGAAGCATCAGGGACCAGCGTCCTCCATCTCCCACTGAATGTAGGGGCACTGGCAAAGAGCACGGGGACTGCCAACTCATCCTCATCAGGTTTCCAAACCCTGACCATGAGAAGCCTGAGATGGGGTCTTTGTGAATGGCAGCTTTGTGCCCAGTCAGGGGAGAAGTGTGGGCATTTCAGCCAGGTTCATGCTGTTAGAGCAGCCTGCCTTTATTCCACATGCGGGAAGGGAAGGTCCTTCCTGAAATGCACCTCCGAACATTGAAATCTCCTGGTCATTCATAGGATCAGGTCCCAAGTCCTTATCCTGCTTGGGAGGCCATTCATCCTCTTCTTCACCTGCTGTGTATATACTGAACCACCTGCGCACAGCCCATGCTGTTAGACCCCCTCCTGCAGGCTCTGCTCTAGCCATACTCCTACTCATAGGCCCACGTGCTCAATGCATCATTACTCTCAAGTTAAATACTTATTTATTGAGAGTCTATTACATGAGAGGCTATACGTCCCCACCTCTACTCATGATGAGCATATAACCAGCCAAGAAAAGAAATCAGTGTCAGCCTACGAAGCTGCCTTACCTAGCTTTTCTTTTATTCTTTTCTTTTCTTTTCTTTTCTTTTTTTTTTTTTTTTTTTTTTAGTGTAACCTCTATAGGCTTCATTTGTGGAATAAAGAAGTAATATTTTATATCTGAAGACTAAATGGGATAATGCATATCAAGGGATTAGCGCTACGTCTACATATTCGAATACGTGAAAAATGCAAGCTGCTTACTAGCACTGTCATCACTAAAGCAGTTGGTACAGTGTAAGAATAAAAGCAGTGCTGATTGGAACCCTCTCTTTGGGGTGGGCAACTCATTCTGCTTTTTCTTTTTTTTTTTTGTTTTGAGATGCAGTCTCACTCTGTCGCCCAGGCTGGAGTGCAGTGGCGCAATCGCGGCTCACCGCAAGCTCCGCCTCCCAGGTTCACACCATTCTCCTGCCTCAGTCTCCCAAGTAGCTGGGACTACAGGCGCCCGCCACCACCCCTGGCTTATTTTTTTGTGTTTTTAGTAGAGACGGGGTTTCACCGTGTTAGCCAGGATGGTCTCGATCTCCTGACCTCGTGATCTGCCCACCTCGGCCTCCCAAAGTGCTAGGATTACAGGCGTGAGCCACCGCGCCTGGCCTTTTTCACACATCATCTCAGTGCTAGTTCCCCTTAATAGATAAGAAAACAGAGGTTTAGAGATTTAGAAACCTTGCAAAAGGTTCTATATCTGGTACATGGTAAGAAACAAGATTTCAACTTGTGAGTGTTAGAACAAGAATTCAAACCTAGGAATTTTTGTTTTAAGTCCAATACTCTTCCTACAGAACTACAAAAATTGTTATTCTCCCTGACATAAACTATGGCAGATATGAATGTGTACAACAGACCTGGTACTTACTTCTGCTTTAAAAATAATTTATTAAAAGTCACAAGTTAGCTTAGCTCAGTGGTATACAGAAGGCATCATAATATTGCTTTTATATAGCAAACACTCAAAAATGTCCCCCCTCTCCCCCCAGCATTAACTACCTGTGGTTTCCTTTTACCTAATTCGGGATATGGAGAGGTTGTACAACTGAATGTGTTGAATGATTTCATCCAACAACCGATCCGTCATGGTATCAAAATCTGCAAATGTGTCCATCTGGAAGAAGAGAGAGGAACAGGTGTTGGGTATGGTTGTGGCGGGGGCTGGGCTCTGTGCACAGCCTGTCTTCTTCCACTAAACACCGCGGTGTCTACTGGGGTGTGCCTACCTCTGATGTTAGGGCTACAGGATGAGATATGACCTCAGGATGAAAGGCCCACAGACTGGGGCTCTAAGGAAGAAACATGAAGACGCTCAGGAACACTCAACTGGGAGGGCAGCTGACACTGAAGTAGCAAGCTTGTGGTGCCGACTGCCACACCATGTGCCTGGAGTGTCAGCATGCCGCTGGGATTGCTGCCCCCGCTTCACAGAGGAGGAAATAGGCTCTGGGAGGGGAGGCTGCCTGTTCACCTCACATGACCCAGGGTTCACACCAAGACAGGCCTGACTCCAAAGGCCCTCCCCTTTCTGTGGCATAGCCTTTAGAGTACGCAGTCAGCTTTGGGAAGGATCGTAAAGTCACCCACGTCTTAGAATGGATAGTGGAAGGATCCAGGAGATCAAAGGAAGAGGAGGAATGCCACACATGTCCTTGAATATTTGAAGGGCAGCAACAAGGAAGATATATTAGATTGGTTTATATAACCTCAAGGGCTAACTTTTAGAAACATGAATTAGAATCAAAGAGAAATAGATTTGGGGCCAATATCCAAAAATGTTTGAAAAGTCCCTCATATGTGGAGCTGTCCTATAACATCATGGGCTGCCAAGAGCTAGGAAAAGTGAACAGGATGTCTCACAAATGTCCATCCAGTGAAGAAAGGCGTACGTGTTGGGGGATAGGAGTGGTGAAGAGAAGACCTTTATGAGTTTCTGTCACCTGCCATCCAATGAGCTTTGAGGCGCAACAGAATAAAGCATACTGCAAAGTCTCTAGACTTCCTGGAATAAGAAAGAACCATAAGCTCTTCTGCTTATGGGATCTGTGCCTTGGACCTGTTGCTTCCCATCTAAACCTCAGTCTCCTTATTTATTAAAGGGGGATAGTGTCACTACCTCCTTAGTGCCATGTTAAAAATTAGATAAAATAGGACAGGTGCAGTGGCTCATGCCTGTAATCACAGCACTTTGGGAGGCCGAGGCAGGTGGATTACGAGGTCAGGAGATCAAGACCATCCTGTCTTACATGGTGAAGCCCCATCTCTACTAAAACTACAAAAAATTAGTTGGGTGCGGTGGCACATGCCTGTAGTTCAGGAGGCTGAAGCAGGAGAATTACTTGAACCCAGGAGGTGGAGGCTGCAGTGAGCTGAAATTGCACCACTGCACTCCAGCCTTGGCGACAGAGCAAGACTCTGTCTCAAAAAAAAAAAAAAAAATTAGGTAAAATATACCTAAGAGAGATGCTGCTTTTTTTTTTCTCTAACTTTTCAGAGCCTATTTCCTCATCCATAAAATATTAATTCAACATACACATTATTTAAACAAATGGCTATAATTATGATGCCTGAGTTGACCATGATGAGCTATGCTTTGGAAATCACAGTAGGTTTAAAAAGTAATACCAGGAACTCCCCAACCAAGGCGTTTAAAAGTATATTAATACATACTGAAAGTGGACCTGCTGATGAGACAACTTTCTTGTTTTTTTTTTTGAGACGGAGTCTGGATCTGTTGCAAAGGCTGGAGTGCAGTGGTGCGATCTCGACTCACTGCAACCTCCGCCTCCCGGGTTCACTCCATTCTCCTGCTGAGTAGCTGGGACTACAGGTGCCTGCCACAACGCCCGGCTAAGTTTTTGTGTTTTTGGTAGAGACAGGGTTTCACCATGTCAGCCAGGATGGTCTCGATCTCCTGACCTCATGATCCACCCACCTTGGCCTCCCAAAGTGCTGGGATTACCCTGCGCCTGGGCGAGACAACTTTCAAAAAGTAGCAATATGTGGCCAACTCCTGCAATTAAGTGAATTGTGTAAAGGTCCAGCTCTAAAGACCTGAGGTTTCCAGGTTGAACCCAGCAGCCATGAAGCTGCATCAGAGAGTTGCTAGATGTGCACACCCAGAAGGATTATTTCCTGACTGGCTCTCTCTTGCTAACAATTCTTATCTTCCCTGAAAAGAAAACCTCACTAGCACAAATCACAAACACCAAGTGAGCAAGTGCTGCTCACTCATTTCCCTGCTCCCTCCTCTGACTGGCCTGGTTATCCTCTTTTCTTTACTTTTCTTTTTTTTTTTTTTTTTTTTTTTTAAAGACAGCGTCTTGCTCTTTCACCCATGCTGGAGTGCAGTGGTGTGATCACAGTGCATTGCAACCTCGACCTCCTTGGGCTCACGTGATCCTCCCTCTTCAGTCTCCCAAGTAGCTGGGAATATAGGTGTCCACCATCACACCAAGCTAATTTTTGTATTTTTTGTAGAGAAAGGGTCTCACTTTGTTGCCCAGGCTGTTTCTGAACTCCTAGGCTCAAGCGATCTGCCTGCCTCGGCTTCCCAAAGTGCTGGGATTATAGGTGCGAGCCACCGCGCCTGGCCATCCTCTCTTAGCACTGGGTCAGAATTGTTCATGTATTAAAGTTGGGTGCACACAGGAATTATCTTCCTGGAGATCACATACAGTATCCTCTTCTCCAGGACAGCCTGACATGGACCCTGCCTAACTCCCAGAAGCTCCGTCCCCTCTCCTGTGAGGAGATGGTGATATCAACGTGTGATAGAACTGCCATGAAGTTAAATGAGGAAACAGGTACGGAGTACGCAGATGCTCCAAAAAATCATTTTCTTCTCTCTCCCTCAACATCGATACCTCTGTGTACTGCATGGTGCACAACTTTGCCTACAGCAGGTGCCCAAGTAAAGGCAGAACTGAGTGCCAACAGTTGGGAACTGAGTCATTACCCAAATAACTTATGCTCTCACTTGCCACCCGCCCTAATGCCCTGTGAAGGCAAAGGCTCCAGTCAACTGATTCACATGTTCTCATTTCTTACCCTTTCCTCTCCCTCCCAAAATAAAACAGCACGTCTTTTCTTTCCAGCCCATCCAAATGCCTGGCCAGCATTTCTTTTCATGGTCTCCTCCTATCTGTGTGTGTCCATAAATTATCATGGTGCATTGAGGAGGCTCATATAAGCATGCATCCAGGGTTCTTCCAGTTCTGGTGTTTTTATCATCATACCTGATTCTTTTCAGACATCAGGAAGTCCAGTTTTCCTCCAGGGAGCCCCAGTTCTATAAACGTCTTTACCAGTCGAAGGTCTGCACTGTTCCCTAAAAATGACAGATAACCCCCACCCCAGTCCCGTAGTTAGTCATATAAAATATTGACACACGAGGAATTTCTTTCTCTCTCCCTCTTCCCCCATTTCTACTGGGTTTTCTCAGTTTTGGTTAAGTAGTTAATATAAACAACGAAAACAGCTACAATCCCGGCTCTCCTGCCACCCCTCGGCCCCCCACACTCAGAGCCTGGTCCTTTCTAGCAGTCCCACCTCGACAGAGTTATCCCTGATCTGTGAGCATGTGGCTTGTGAACACTCTGCATGCAGGAACGGTGGGAGGTACCCCGCCCCTCCTTCTTCCACAGCAAATCCCATTTTGCAAGTGGTTCTTTCGCATGACTGATGGGGCACAATGGGACCCCTACCAGCCCCATCTTCAGTTACTTGCTTAATAGAAGACTATCTAGTACTGCCATTTACAGCTAATCTGCAAGCCTCCCCCTACCTCCCAATTGGCCAATCATGGCACAGTGATCTAAATAGACTACGACCGTCTCTTGGGAACAAGAGTCATGGCAAAGCAAGCTCTATGGAGGCACAGCAGTGGGCATTGGGGCAGAGGGATGAAAGGTTAAGAATGCAAGGCTATCAAGGCACGCAGAACACAGGAAATGCATTCCCAAAATAAGAGTCATGTGAAAAAAATGGATTTAATACAACAGAATAAGGTTTATATGCCAGTATAGTGAGGCATAAATTTAATGTTGGTCGTACGGGTTCAATTACGTCTTAATAAATGTTTGTCCTATTTCTTAAAAGTTCCCTGTAGAGACCGGTGCGGTGGCTCATGCTTGTAATCCCAGCACTTTGGGAGGCCAAGGCAGGCAGATCACGAGGTCAGATCAAAACCATCCGGTTAACATGGTGAAATCCCGTCTCTACTAAAAATACAAAAAATTAGCTGGGTGTGGTGGCGGGAGCCTGTAGTCCCAGCTACTTGGGAGGCTGAGGCAGGAGAATAGCGTCAACCCGGGAAGCGGAGCTTTCAGGGAGCCGAGATCGTGCCACTGCACTACAGCCTGGGGGACAGAGCAAGACTCCACCTCAAAAAAATAAAAATCAATCAATAAATAAATAAGTTCCCTGTAGAGTTGAAAGTTAGAAGCTGGTTATTTGGATATATAAATCACTTACTTTACTATGTAAATATGCCCCACAGGTCATAGTTGCAAAACAGTCTGTAAACTGTGAGTGAAAATATCATTCTTTACGAAACTACCCAACGATTCAAAGGAGAGTGAACGTGCCACGTGGAATTGGGAGAAGTCCAGGTGTTCGGGGTTGTCCCTGATGCTTCAGGATGACTCAGATACGCCCAGACGCCACCCATGTTGGCGGCCTGTCTGAGTACATGCCCAAACTTGTAAGGTCACAGTTACAAAATGGTCATTTTTTTAAGGAAATCGTTGCATTTTGTGTTATGATGTTAATTATTATTCATTCCCCCTTTCATTTTTGTCAGTAAAATTAGGCTCTTTGTTTCCACTGTTGTTATTGTTTGAAGTTCCCTAATGATATGCCAGGGCCTGCCTTAGGAAAACAAAAGCTGCAAGTGTTTACATTCAGCATAAAGTGTTAAGCAAGGGGTGGAAATGGTCCCCTCTCCTTCAGCTACTGAGGGAAAGAGAACTTTCTGCAACTTAAAATTGTCTCAGAAAATATGATTTAATATGGTGTTCTTAATAAACGGAGAACATTTATAAGAATACAAATCCTAAGTATTTTGTACAACATGAAGAGTTGTGTCAATATTCATAACTGTTATCAATGTGCTCAGCTCTCTGTTAATACAAATAAGCACTTGGAAACTGAATTTGAACAAGTGGATCCTGAAAATTCTGCAGAGTTTAGGCAGATGCACCTTGAAGTCGAGAACTCATCTTCCAAAGCACCCTGTGCTTGGTATCAGTTGTGGTTTTCACGACTTGTTGCCCAGTTGATAATGTGATCCATGGCTCCGTTTTCTGACAGCACAAAATGGGTGAAGCCTCTCTATCTTTATAACATTCCTCATCTTTCATGTGCATGATGGAAAAAAATTGCCTATAGCCTGATCAGATGTCTTATTTTAACAAATATATTGAAAGTCTTATCTCATTTTACTTTAGTGTCATATACATGAGAGGTACAGACTGGTCACACATGACATTGAGTTGATGAGTGAGAAAGTTTGTTTTGTTACTGCAAATCTCAGAACCTAGCAAAGTCCCTGGTATAGAAAAGGTATTCTATAAGTGGGAGGTAAATAAAAATAGGTAGCAAAAGAGTTTGGGCCACTAACCTGAGCTCCTCAAAATGAATACAAGTATTCATTACTCTCCATTTCTTCCTTTATTCAGACCATTGTATTGACTCATGAATTCCATGAATTCATGGGTTCAAATTACTGTGTTCATGCATTTCATTAATATATTCATTCCCATGATATATTAATTTCATTAATTCATTCACGCCATTCATTCTTTTACTTTGTACACTTATTCTATTAATCATTTATTCCATTTATTTATGTATTGATTTATCCCATTCACTCCTTCACTACATTTATTCATTCATTCATGTATTTTATTTAATTAACAGATTTTTTGGGACAGAGAGATATTTTCTTTAAGAGCAAGGCCATTTCATTTCCTTAGATTCATCGTAATTACTGTCATTCCATAGTTGCTAATAGAACATTCTGTTGAATGAATGCTTCATCTAAATTAATGCATAAATATTATAAGTTGTATATATGACAGAATTTGGGAAGAAAACTTGTTTTAGAACTCACCATCCAGGCCATGGACACAGACAACCAGGTGAATTCCATCTTCCAAATTTTCTTCCTCTTCCTCTGGTGGGAAATATGGTATATCAGAAGCTAGTACAGTTAAGTCACTGTACAGAAATCCTTCAATCTTCAGTTCTTTTTTAAATTTTTCTTTGGCCTGATAAAAACTGGAGAATACACTAATTAATCACAAGCCAAGCTGTGTGTTTCATGTTGAACAGGAAATGAGCTGGGCTGGTATGTAGGAGGGCTGAGCACCCACAGGCAAAGTGCCTGCTGAGTGGCAATCGCTGACTTGAGCCCCCAGGGGACATGCTAGTGAGTGAAGCTTTGTTCTGAACAAGGAGGCAGGAAAGTACTCTATGAAAACCAAAGCCTCTGTGGGTTTTGGTTCTGCAGATGCTTATGTGATTCCTGCATTGAACAGGAGACAGAATGACAGGATATCAAAGATTCTACCCAGCTCCAAGGCCCCATGCAATCTTTAAAAAGTGAAAGCTTCTTGACTTGATTGACACCCAGGCCCACCATGGCTTGGCCTTCCCCTGCTTCTCCAGCATCACTCCTTACCACTCCCAGCCTCCATAAATAACACATTTCTTATCATTTTCTGCATGAACTACATGTCTTGGCTTTACTTCCATGCCTTGGTGCACGAGGGCCTGTGTGCCTGAAATGCCTGTCTCACTTGGCTATGATGCTCTTTGTCTGGTTACCTGGCAAGACGATGGTTAAGGGACTGGACCCTGGAGTCAGACTGCCAAGGTCAGAATCTCAAATTTGACACTTACTCTTTCTTGTTATTATCTGTTATTAGCCTCCTCCTCCTCCTCATCATCATCATCATCGTCGTTGTCTCTTATACTTTTTTCTCAGAGTAGATGCCATCTTCTTTAGGAAGCTTTGCCTGGCCACTATCCCTATTCATACTCATTTCCCCAAGCCAAACTAGGTGCTTTTCCTTCTGGTTCCACCATGCACACACGAAACATCATATTTACCCAGTCACTGCCCTCATCTACTTTTCTCATGTGTCTGTCTCTCTGTTAGACTGCAGATACAAAAAAAGCAAGGGAACCCCTGGCTGGGCAGCTACTGGACAGCATCTGCTATGTCTGCTGTGTACTCACTGAATTAATGACAAGTACCATATGATAGGCATTTAATATTCTTTATAAAACAAAAAACCCAATGTTTGCCTGCCTGTGGCAATTTCTTTTGGAGACACCATTAATATGTAACTCTTTAGCATTTTGCAGAAGGGTAAAGAAGATGGGATGTTTGATAAAGTGATTCTATTATATACATAATCAGATATACAGTTTACAGATGGGAGAGCAATGTGAATATAAGCCCAATACAAGGATGAAGAAATGGATTCTGGCATTACAAAGGTAAACTTAAAAGCCCCACAATGTTAAAGGGTGTTTGGGAGTCAAATCTGATGAAGAATTGTATTCCTCAAAGGCTCTTAAGGAACTCCCCTTTCAAACTATGAAAAGGTAGAGGTACAATGATATTCATAAGAGTTATAATATTCATAATAAAAATTGAACAAAATTGGCGGGGTGCGGTGGCTCATGCCTGTAATCCCAGCTCTTTGAGAGGCCCAGGCGGGCGGATCAAGAGGTCAAGAGGTCGAGACCATCCTGACCAACATGGTAAAACCCCGTCTCTACTAAAAGTATAAAAATTAGCTGGGCGTGGTGGTGGGTGCCTGTAGTCCCAGCTACTTGGGAGGCTGAGGCAGGAGAATTACTTGAACCCAGGAGGTGGAGGTTGTAGTGAGCTAAGATTGAGCCACTGCACTCTAGCCTAGTGAAAGAGCGAGACTCTGTCTCAATCAATCAATCAATCAATAGTTAAAATTTAAAAGTTCATTTGTAAAGAATTTGGTTAATAAATCATGGTATATTCATGCAACAGAATGTTGTGTAATTATTAAAATGATGATGCAAACATAGATTTATAAACATAGATATTTCTAATATATTATTAAATTAAACATTTACAATTGCCATTTATACAGAATGATCTCATTTTTGTATAAAAAGCATAAATAGATATAGATTCACATAGAAAAATTGCAGAAGAATATACACTGTGGTTACATTTGGCGGTAGACTTATTGACCATTTTTACTTCCTTACAGCTTTCTGCATTTTTAATTCATATGATATGAATTAAATATATGATATATTATCTATAATATATTATCTTATTTAAATCAGAAAATCACAGATATCTAAATTTTGAAATAGTATGCATGAAATGGAGAAATATGTAGAAAAATCTAAAAGACTGTTGTGGGAAAGGTAAGCCCATCAGCCAGCTTACCTAAACATCCTTTCACTGACTTCCTCATCCAACGTGCTGGAATGGGTAGAAACAACTCCAAAGGATCCCAAAGGCTGATGGGTGATGGGAAACAGGGTCTGTTTGGAAGAGAATCCAGCCCTGGCAGGGGTCTCCTTGGGCACAGATGAGAAAGGGAGACAGGTGGCAGTGCAAGACACAGATAAGTTCACAACCTCCACAGCCTTCAGACTGTCCAGAGTGAAGGTCTCTGCAGAGGTCAGATGGGACCCCATGATGGAAGTGCCTGCCTTCAGCTCTTGGTTTTTCAAAACCTGGGAATGAACGGAATGGGTCACAGTGGGGCACACAGTGCCTGCTTTATGTTTAGCCTCCGGGAAGGCATTCGCTCCTCTATTAAATGCTGTGTCATCCATAATGCAAGGTGAACCACTTTGGCTTTGCTGGCCTGTTGAGTTCATGTTGATGGCATCCGCAGCTGATGTATAGCTCAATTCAGGCACCTGATGTTGAGAGAGACCCTCAACCTCTGAGATGCCACTGTTGGAAAGAGCTGGCTGACCCACATTCAAGTCTTTAGGTATGCCCTTTGGGGTTTCCACGAGTGCTCTATGAAGAGATCTGGTCCTGGGGTTTTCAAGTGCTATGACACGTGGTATTTTTAAATTAAGACCTTTGGTTTCAACACCTGGAGTGTTCTCAGTCCTGTCATCAGGAAGACAGTGTCCTTGAGCATCAAACTGCTTCCCTTTCCCTTTGGGGATGTCTATGTATCCAGGGCCCTGCTGGTTGTCAGCATCTAAAGCTATCTCTACCAGGGGATGGTCCACTCCACCATCCTGTGTTCCAGAGTCACCACAAAGTTGAGAGCAAGGTCCTGGGGAACCTTGGCTCTTGCTGTGCATATCTGAAGGTTCACCAAAACCTCCACCTTGCTGCTTGGTGTCTGCATCTTCAGCAGCCTCCTCTGGGCTACTGATATGGGGAGCAGATACAGACTTGGTTAACTTAGTGAGTGCCACCTCCCGCTCATCCTCCTCAAAAGGTAAAGAGCTAATGGAGGTGAGAGAAGCCTGGATGCCGCTTGGCAAACTCGTGTTACTTTCTGTGTGCCCACCCTCTAGGGAGTTCCGGTGGAGGGCATGTCTTCGAACAAATGGGTGCAAGACTTCCCGATCACTGGGCAACTCCAGAGCCCTGCTTCGGGCCTCCGACCATGCAACGGAGCTTGGCTCACTCTCAATGCCTGAATCCGATATGATGGATGAAGATCTCTTGATGACCCCGGATAGCACTGAGAGTTCATCCTGCTCTTCTGTGTGAGAGTCCTTTAGGGAAGACCTAATATCTAAGGGCTCCCTCAGTGTAGAATTTAGTGGATCACAGGGCTCAGAGGGGGTGAGTTTCAAGCTTAGCAGCACCATCTTCCCCTCTTGATCTATTCCCTTTCCTAGAGTACTTAATTCATGGAGAGTGGTTTTGTCTGAAGAGATGGCATTTTGGTGGCTTCCACCTACTACCACTTTGCTTAGCCCAGTCTTGTCTAATCCATACTTATCTCTAGAGCTCCTATTCTCATGCTGAGCATTGAAGGCCACCAGGGGTTCAGCTCTGGAGGGGTTCTTATTGCTAGATTTTACATCAATGTAGGTCAGCACTGGGGCCTGTCCATCCTCTGGGCCTGGACTCCTTCTAGAAGTATCCACATCTGCCACTGGATGTGTCCCAGCATCAGATGTTTGGCCAGTCCAACATTCATCTTCAGGCACACCTACTTTGTTTTGAAATTCACCAATTGTTATATACACCTGAGATTCAGAGCACACATCCATATGATTTTGTGTGGCCACATTCTCAGCCAGCTCTGGACACCTTATAACTTCTTCATCAGAATCCATTTGGGATGGTTTTAGGGTAGACAAGACAAGGTCTTCCCTAAAAGATAAATTGCCATTTACCATACAGTTATCTTCTTTCTCTTTTAGATTCATTATTGTAGGACTTGTCACTGGAACATCAAAATTAGGATAAACACTCAAATTATGCCCTATGGAAAAAAAAAAAAGAAAGAAAATTATATCATAGCATAAGAATCTATGTTTACAAGTTATCCAAATGTCTAACTGCATAATAAAGAATTTGGCTTTGAGGGCTTGGTTCCAAGATGGCTGAATAGAACAGTTCCAATCTACAGCTCCCAGCATGAGTGATGCAGAAGATGGGTGATTTCTGCATTTCCAACTGAAGTACTGAGTTCATCTCACTGGCACTTGTTGGACAGTGGGTACAGCCAACAGAGTGTGAGCTGAAGCAGGGTGGGGCATCACCTCACCCGGGAAGCACAAGGGGTCAGGGAATTCCCTTTCCTAGCCAAGGGAAGCCAAGACAGATGGTACCTGGAAAATCAGGACACTTCCACCCTAATACTATGCCTTTCCAATCATCTTAGCAAACAGCACACCAGGAGATTATATCCTGTGCCTGGTTCAGAGGGTCCTACACCCATGGAGCCTCACTCACTGCTTGCACAGCAGTCTGAGATCGAACTTCAAGGTAGCAGCGAGGCTGGAGGAGGGGCGTCTACCATTGCTGAGGCTTGAGTAGATAAACAAAGCAGCCAGGAAACTCGAACTGGGTGGAGCCCAACACAGCTCAGGGAGGCCTGGCTGCCTCTGTAGACTCACCTTCTGGGGGCAGGGCATAGCTGAACAAAAAGCAGCAGAAACTTCTGCAGACCTAAACATCCCTGTCTGACAGCTTTGAAGAAAGTAGTGGTTCTCCCACCTTGGAGTTTGAGATCTGAGAATGGACAGACTGCCTCCTCAAGTGGGTCCCTGACCCCTGAGTAGCCTAAGTTGGAGGCACCTCCCAGTAGGGGCCGACTGACACCTCATACAGCCAGGTGCCCCTCTGAGACGAAGCTTCCAGAGAAAGGATCAGTCAGCAACATTTGCTGTTCTGCAATATATGCTGTTCTGCAGCCTGCACTGGTGATACCCAGGCAAACAGGGTCTGGAGTGGACCTCCAGCAAAGTCCAACAGACCTGCAGCTGAGGGTCCTGACTGTCAGAAGAAAAACTAACAAACAGAAAGGACATTCACACCGAAACCCCATCTATACGTCACAATCATCAAAGACCAAAGGTAGATAAAACCACAAAGATGGGGAGGAACCAGAGCAGAAAAGCTGAAAATTCTAAAAATCAGAGCACCTCTTCTCCTCCAAAGGAATGCAGCTCCTTGCCAGCAATGGAACAAAGTTGGACAGAGAATGACTTTGAAGAGTTGATGGAAGTACACTTCACACAATCGGTAATAACAAATTTCTCCGAGCTAAAGAAGGATGTTCGAACCCATCACAAAGAAGCTAAAAACCTTGAAAAATGATTAGATGAATGGCTAACTAGAATAAATAGCAGAGAGACCTTAAATGACGTGATGGAGCTGAAAACCATGGCATGAGAACTACGTGACGAATGCACAAGCTTCAGTAGCCGATTCGATCAAGTGGAAGAAAGGGTATCAGTGACTGAAGATCAAATGAATGAAATGAAGTGAGAAGAGAAGTTTAGAGAAAAAAGAGTAAAAAGAAATGAACAAAGCCTCCAAGAACCAAATCTACATCTGGTTGGTGTACCTGAAAGCGACAGGGAGAATGGAACCAAGTTGGAAAACACTCTTCAGGATACTATCCAGGAGAACTTCCTCAACCTAGCAAGGCAGGCCAACATTCAAATTCAGGAAATATGGAGAACTCCACAAATATACTCCTCGAGAAGAGCAACTCCAAGACACACAATTGTCAGATTCACCAAAGTTGAAATGAAGGAAAAATGTTAAGGGTAGCCAGGAGGAAGGTCAGGTTACCCACAAAGGGAAGCCCATCAGACTAACAGTGGCTCTCTCAGCAGAAACTCTATAAGCCAGAAGAGAGTGGGGGCCAATATTCAGCATTCTTAAAGAAATGTATTTTCAACTAAGAATTTCATATCCAGCCAAACTAAACTTCATAAGTGAAGAAGAAATAAAATCCTTTACAGACAAGCAAATGCTGAGAGATTCTGTCACCACCAGGCCTGCCTTACAAGAGCTCCTGAAGGAAGCACTAAACATGGAAAGGAACAACTGGTACTAGCCACTGCAAAACATGCCAAATTGTAAAGACTATCCATGCTGGGAAGAAACTGCATCAACTAATGAGCAAGATAACCAGCTAACATCATAATGACAGGATCAAATTCACACATAACAATAGTAACCTTAACGTAAACGGGATAAATGCTCCAATTAAAAGACACAGACTGGCAAATTGGATAACGAGTCAAGACCCATCAGTGTGCTGCATTCAGGAGACCTATCTCATGTGCAGAGAAGACATAGGCTCAAAATAAAGGGATGGAGGAAGATCTACCAAGCAAATGGAAAACAAAAAAAAAAAAGCAGGGGTTGCAATCCTAGTCTCTGATAAAACAGACTTTAAACCAACAAAGATTGAAAGAGACAAAGAAGGCCATTACATAATGGTAAAGGGATCAATTCAACAAGAAGAGCTAACTATCCTAAATATATATGCACCCAATATAGGAGCACTCAGATTCATACAGCAAGTCCTTAGAGACCTACAAAGAGACTTCGACTCCCACACAATAATGGGAGATTTTAACACCCCACTGTCAACATTAGACAGATATCAATGAGACACAAAG
This sequence comes from Piliocolobus tephrosceles, assembly GCF_002776525.5. Classification (NCBI taxonomy): domain Eukaryota; kingdom Metazoa; phylum Chordata; class Mammalia; order Primates; family Cercopithecidae; genus Piliocolobus; species Piliocolobus tephrosceles. Next base: position 141,663,985 of record NC_045440.1, read on the forward strand.
TTAACAAGGATATCCAGGAATTGAACTCAGCTCTGCACCAAGCAGAACTAATAGACATCTACAGAACTCTCCACCCAAAATCAACAGAATATACATTCTTCTCAGCATCACATGGCACTTATTGCAAAATTGACCACATAATTGGAAGTAAAGCACTCCTAGTAAATGTAAAAGACCGGAAATTACAACAAACTATCTCTCAGAACATAGTGCAATCAAATTAGAACTCAGGATTAAGAAACTCACTGAAAACCACCCAACTACATGGAAACTGAACAACCTGCTCCTGAATGACTACTGGGTACATAATGAAATGAAGGCAGAAATAAAGATGTTCTTTGAAACCAATGAGAACAAAGACACAACATATCAGAATCTCTGGGACACATTTAAAGCAGTATGTAGGGGGAAATTTATAGCACTAAATGCCCACAAGAGAAAGCTGTAAAGATCTAAAATTGACACCCTAACATCACAATTAAAAGAACTAGAGAAGCAAGAGCAAACACATTCAAAAGCTAGCAGAAGCCAAGAAATAACCAAGATCAGAGCAGAACTGAAGGAGATAGAGACACAAAAAACCCTTCAAAAAATCAATGAATCCAGGAGATGGTTTTTTGAAAATATCAACAAAATTGATAGACCACTAGCAAGACTAATAAAGATGAAAAGAGAGAAGAATCAAATAGATGCAATAAAAAATGATAAAGGGGATATCGCCACCGATCCCACAGAAATACAAACTACCATCAGAGAATACTATAAACACCTCTATGCAAATAAACTAGAAAATCTAGAAGAAATGAATAAATTCTTGGACACATACATCCTCCCAAGACTAAATCAGGAAGAACTTGAATCCCTGAATAGACCAATAACAGGTTCTGAAGTTGAGGCAATGACTAATAGCCTACCTACTAAAAAAAGTTCAGGACCAGACGGATTCACAGCCGAATTTCACCAGAGGTACAAAGAGGAACTGGTACCATTCCTTCTGAAACTATTCCAATCAATAGAAAAAGAGGGAATCCTTCCTAACTCATTTGATGAGGCCAGCATCATCCTGATACCACAGCCTGGCAGAGACACAACAAAAAAAGAGGATTTTAGACCAATATCCCCGATGAACATCAATGCAAACATCCTCAATAAAATACTGGCAAACTAAATCACTAAATCCAGCAGCACATCAAAAAGTTTATCCACCATGATCAAGTTGGCATCATCCCTGGGATGCAAGGCTGGTTCAACATACACAAATCAATAAACATAATCCATCATATAAACCGAACCAATAAATGGGGAAAGGATTCCCTATTTAATAAATGGTGCTGGGAAAACTGGCCAGCCATATGTAGAAAGCTGAAACTGGATCCTTTCCTTACACCTTATACAAAAATTAGTTCAAGATGGATTAAAGACTTAAATGTTAGACCTGAAACCATAAAAACCCTAGGAGAAAACCTAGGCAATACCATTCAGGACATAGGCATGGGCAAGGACTTCATGACTAAAACACCAAAAGTAATGGAAACAAAAGCCAAAATAGACAAATGGGATCTAATTAAACTAAAGAGCTTCTGCACAGCAAAAGAAACTACCATCAGAGTGAACAGGCAACCTACAGAATGGGAGAAAATTTTTACAATCTACCCATCTGACAAAGGGCTAATATCTAGAATCTACAAAGGACTTGAACAAAGCCATCAAAAAGTGGGCAAAGGATATGAACAGACACTTCTTAAAGAAGACATTTATGTAGCCAACAGACACATGAAAAAATGCTTATCATCCCTGGCCATCAGAGAAATGCAAATCAAAACCACAATGAGATACCTCTCACACCAGTTAGAATGGGGATCATTAAAAAGTCAGGAAACAACAGGTGCTGGAGAGAATGTGGAGAAACAGGAACACTTTTACACTGTTGGTGGGATTGTAAACTAGTTCAACCATTGTGGAAGACAGTGTGGCGATTCCTCAAGGATCTAGAACTAGAAATACCATTTGACCCAGCCATCCCATTACTGGGTATATACCCAAAGGATTATAAATCATGCTGCTATAAAGACACATGCACACATATGTTTATTGCAGCACTACTCACAATAGCAAAGACTTGGAACCAACCCAAATGTCCATGAGTGATAGACTGGATTAAGAAAATGTGGCACATGTACAACATGGAATACTATGCAGCCATAAAAGAGGATGAGTTCATGTCCTTTGTAGGGACATGGATGAAGCTGGAAACCATCATTCTGAGCAAACTATCACAAGGACAGAAAACCAAACACCGCATGTTCTCACTCATAGGTGTGAAATGAACAATGACATCACTTGGACACAGGGTGGGGAACATCACACACCAGGGCCTGTGATAGGTTGGCGGGAGTGGGGAGGGATAGCATTAGGAGATATGCCTAACATAAACGACTTAATGGGTGCAGCACACCAACATGGCACATGTATACATATGTAACAAACCTGCACATTGTGCACATGTACCCTAGAACTTAAAGTATAATTAAAAAAAAAAGAATTTGGCTTTTTTTCATTCCTAATTCCTAAGAGATAGTCTCTAGATTCTCAGAATTTCTCAAATGATAATAGTGTCTTTGTTATTTATGGGGTCTTGATAATGTTTGCTAACCAGGGACTCATGATGAATCCCTAAACACTTTATGCTAATAAGTTAGTTCAGGATAGAGGTTGGCCATGCTGGAAAGACCAATCATGTGACTAGAGAGTTAAGACATTCAGTCAAGTAATACCAGCTTGATTTCTGGGAAAGAGTGACCTGGAGATTGATTTTGGTCACAATGAACCCCCGATAAAAACTCTGAATTATGAGGCTTAGGTGAGTGTCTCTGGTGATGACACAGACCGGTGTGCCTGGAGGGTGCCTCCTGAGGGCACAGAATGTTTATGTCTGAGGGCCCTCAGACCTCATCCTATGGATCTCCTTTTTAACTGGATGTTGTATCTTTTATAATAAAAATGCAATTATATGTATGATGCTTTCCTGAGTTCTAGGAGTCATTCTAACAATTATTGAACCTGAGGGGTTATGGAAACCCACAATTTGCAGCCAGTTGTTCAGCGTATGGGTGGCCTGGGAACCCCTGAGCTGATGTCTGGTTTTATTTATTTATTTATTCATTTATTCATTTATTCATTTATTTATTTACTTTTTCTTTTGAGATGGAGTCTCGCTCTGTGGCCCAGGCTGGAGTGCAGTGTCTCCATTTCAGCTCACTGCAATCTTCACCTCCCAGATTCAAGTGATTCTCCTGTCTCAGCCTCCCAAGTAGCTGGAATTACAAGCACATGTCACTATGCCTGGCTAATTTTTGGTGTGTTTTTTTTGTATTTTAGTGGAGATGGGGTTTCACCATGTTGCCCAGGCTGGTCTCAAACTCCTGAGCTCAGGCAATCCACCTGCCTCGGCCTCCCAAAGTGCTGGGATTACAGGCGTGAGCCACTGCGCCCGGCCTGGTGTCTGGTATTTGAAGGTAAAGTTCATCGAGGATTCTGCCCTTAGATGGTGAAGTTCGACCTCTGGGTAGTTAGTGTCAGAACGACACTGCACAAACAAAAAGCTGTCAAAACCTGTCATCCTTTTACTTTTAACTTATCAAAGTATGTGTAATCATCCCACTTGTAAATATTAAAGCATTTCTCCATATTATGCACAATATTTACAGAGTAAAAGACAGCTTTAGAGCCAGAAAAGCCTGATTTGGTCAGAAAATTCTGACATTGCCATTTACCCAGTGACAAGACCTTGGACAACTATGGAACTTAAATAAGCTCTTATCCTATTAGAGGTCACTTTCCTCAACTCTACAATGGGAAGATTCAAAGTAAACTTCATGCTCTATAGTCATAAGTCAAAGTAGAGTTATAATACAAGATGATGTTACAACTAGGGAAGACAGATTTCTACTTTCTCAGAAAAGTACTGCCGAGCTTGAATTCTATTAAGAGAAACTCTCCTTTGTGGCATTCAGACCACAGGAAAGCTCCCGGAATCATTGTGATCTTCATAATCAGATGGTGGGGAGTCAAAGATGATTTTTTCCTATTTTTTTTTAGGTAAGTCATTCTCTCTCTCAATCTCTCATCTTCTCTTTCCTTTCTTCTCTCCCCCTTACTCTCTCTCTGCCTCCCTCCCTTCTAAGAATTCGTAACTGGACAAAAACAATAACCTCTCATGTCTGTCTGTATCGTGGCTCTCATGAAACAGTCGTGTGACACGTTATTCAATTTACATATACAAACAAAAAAAAAGGACTGGATTTTTATTTTCTTTAAAAAGTTTAAATCCTCCACATGGTCTTAGTAGAAGTTAAATCAATGCAATCACTATTGAATGTGATCATGAAGTAAACCACTGAGACACTACTTACAGACTGCAGGGAGCATTAAGATATGATGCCTTGGAATGAAGTTTATAATTGCAGCAAGGAAATAATGGATCTCTTCCTTACCAGGGCACATTCTTTGCATCTTGAGCAACTGTGAACAAATTTCCCTCTCTCTACGATAACCTTCCCACAACCTACCACAAGTTAGACGATCTCTAACAAATTCCGAGCCTCCCTTCTAGATACATGCAGTGTGATATATCCTATTGCCATACTATGATCTGTTTGCGCATCTGTTGTCAAGTCTAGAGAGAAGAGTTGGTGTTTGGTGAATTTCTATAGCCCCAAGGCTAGCATCATGGCTAGTACATAGGTGATGAATTGAGAATAGAACAGAAATCCAACAAAACAAATAATATTGTTTGCATTGGCTTGAAAAAATGTTGCTTCAATATCATTTAGTCCCACAAACAGTACTTTGACATATTCTGTGTGAAAAATCCCTATCCTAGGCAGTGGCTTAGAAGGAGGGAAAGTGAGTACTAGTTATAATAGTGAACCAGGCTCTGCCTTTAAGGGATTTGCAAAATGTTGGGAAATATACACAGATACAGCTATCTCTTCTGCCAAAATAATGTGCACTATGGCAAAACAATGAAGATAGTAAAAAGACTAGTGGTTGCCAGGCACTGTTTGGGAGAAGGCAGGATAAATAGGCTAAGAACTGTGGATTTTTTGAGCAATGGAACTACTGTGTATTGTACTATAAGAATGGATGCACATCACTTATTATACGTCTGTCCAAACCCATAGAATGTGCAACATGAAGAAGGAACCCTCATGCAAACTAGGAACTTTGGGTGATAATGACGTGTCAATAGAGGTTCATCTGCTGTAACAAAGGCAACTCTCAGGTGGGAGATGTTGATAGTGAAGAAGGCTATGCATGTGAGGGCGTAGGAGGTATGTAGGAAATCTCTGTATCTTCCTCTTTATTTTCCTTTACTGGGAATCTGAAATGCTCTTTTAAAAAGTCTTTAAAAAGTAAAAAAAGAATGGGACTGCTGGGGAATATGAAATGAACTTCTTCAGAAAAGGAGGGAATGAACCACACTAAGCACAGGGAACAGCATGGGCAAAGGCCCAGAAGGCTGGGCACACTCTGCTCCAGGTTTGGTTCATTCCCATGTGGATGGAACAAGAGTGAGGTGTTGGCGGTATGAAGTCAGACAGAGAGAGAGAACCTACGCCATTGATGAACTTGAATGCCTTGTATAAATGAGTCATCTGGTCTTTATACCACAGGTCATAGATTCTTGGAATTAAAAAAAAAAACAAAACATGTATCAAATTCATCACGGACAGTTAAGACAGGAAACAGAAAGTGCAAGAAGTCAGTCAGTTGCCAAAATAGCAAATAATTAGTTTCATTATTGTAATTTTAGAAAAATGAAAGTAGCAAAGGATCTAATTGAAAGAGAATGGATTTAGAGTCAAATACTAATGAATAAACATGCATTCAGAATGCCTTTATGCCAGTTGCTCTTTTAAGTGTTTTATGGACTGATCAATCCACAAGTCACAGCAATCCTGTGGAGGAGAAATTCTAACCCCTTTTGCCTAATTTCACACAGTTAATAACCGTTAGGGGGAAAGACTCAAAACCAGACAATCTGACAATCTGGCCAACTCTTCAGGTTTGAGGCGAACCTCCCAATTGTCTTAGAATAGAGAGGCATGGTGTGGGTGTTGGGGGAGCAGAGACAAAGATAGATTTTGCAGAGTGTCTGGCACATGGCATGTGTTTAGGCCATGTGATATGGTTTGGCTGTGTCCCCACCCAAGTCTTATGTTGAATTGTAGCTCCCGTAATTCCCAGATGTTGTGGGAGGGACCTGGTGGGACATAATTGAATCATGGGGGCAGCTTCCCCCATCTGTTCTCGTGCTAGTGAATACATCTCACAAGATCTGATGGTTTCATGAGGGGAAAACCCTTTCACTTGGCTCTCATTCTCTCTTTGCCTGCTGCCATATAAGACGTGCCTTTCACCTTCCACCACGTGATGCCTCCCTAGCCACGTGGAACTGTGAGTCCATTAAACCTCTGTTTCTTTGTAAGTTACCCAGTGTCGGGTATGTCTTTACCAGCAGTGTGAGAACATACTAATACACCATGGTCTGTTAAAGACCATGAAGAAATGCTGTTACGGCTTTCATTAGTTGTTTTTTCTTTTTAGAGACAGGGTCTCACCTGTCACCCAGGCTGGAGTGCAATGACAGGAGGCACAGTCATAGCTCACTGTAACCTCTAACCCCTGGGCTTAAGCAAACCTCCCACCTCAGTCTCTCGAGAAGTTTGGACTACAGGTGTGAGCCGCCATGCCCAGCAAATGCTATTATTTTCACATAGAAATGGAAATCTTTTATTTCCCTTTTTCCCTTACACTGGACGAATGGAATATAATTGTATCTGATAACGTCACGGCAAGGCATAAATATTAAGGTCACTGGGTTCTTGAGGAAAGAGAAAATAGTTTTTAGTTTGTTTGTTTGTTTGTTTGTTTGTTTGTTTGTTTGTTTGTTTTGAGACGGGGTCTCACTCTGTCGCCTGGGCTGGAGTGCAGTGGCCGGATCTCAGCTCACTGCAAGCTCTGCCCCCCAGGTTCCCGCCATTCTCCTGCCTCAGCCTCCTGAGGAGCTGGGACCACAGGTGCCGCCACCACACTCAGCTAGCTTTTTGTGTTTTTTAGTAGAGACGGGGTTTCACCGTGTTAGCCAGGATGGTCTCGAACTCCTGACCTCGTGATCCGCCCGTCTCGGCCTCCCAAAGTGCTGGGATTACAGGCTTGAGCCACCCCGCCCGGCCGAGAAAATAGTTCTTTATCACTCATGCTTTTGATCTGGGGTTAAAGAATCATCAGAATACTTTGTGAGAGATCAAGGAGTTCAAGAGAAGCTTCCAGTTTGGAGTGGGGGTACAGATATTTCTGTAAAAGTAGTATGGGGGATACAGAAGGCTCAGGTCAGAGGTCTGTGGAGAGAAGACTGGAGGAGAGAGATCCGCCTCTGAGAGTGACTGCCTTTGTTCTTCCAGGAAGATGAGTGTACCTGCACTGTGCAGGAGTCCCAGCCTCAAGCTCAACACAGAAGCTGCAAGGAGAGGCTGATCCTAAAATATGACATTGTGCAAGGAAAATATCTTGAGGTCCCCAAAATCACTAAGCTAAAGAGAAAAGCCAAACTAGGAACTGCTTAAGGCAAACCTGCCTCCCATTCTATTCAAAGCTACCCCTTTTCTCACTGAGATAAACGCATATCTGATTACCTCCTTTGGAAAGGCTAATCAGAAACTCTAAAGAAGGCAACCATCTGTCTCTTATCTACCTATGACCTTGAAAGCCCCCTCCCAGCTTCGAATTGTCCCGCCTTTCAAGACCAAACCAGTGTTCACCTTACAGATCTTGATTATGTCCCATGTCTCCCTAAAATGCATAAAACCAAGCTGTGCTCTGACCACCTTGGTTACATGTCATCAGGACCTCCTGAGGCTGTGTTATGGGCCTGTGTCCTCAATCTTGTCAAAATAAACTTTCTAAATTAACTGATACCTATCTCAGGTTTTCGGGATTCACAACATAAATATGGATAACCAATGGGTTAGAGCAACCTGCAGGTTTGGACAATCCTAGAAAGACTTCCCCCAACCATGTCTTGTTGCTGTTTGACTCCAGGGCACTGACGTGAGAGGTAATGAGAAAGGAGTGGGCAGAGAAGCCCCAGAAGGACTGAGGTGGATTTTCCAGCTGATGTTGCAGGATGGAGGCACAGAGAGGGAATGAATTTATTTATTTCCTTAATTGATTTTTTTTTTTTTTTTTTTGAGGCGGAGTTTTACTCTTGTTGCCCAGGCTGGAGTGTAATGGTGTGACCTTGGCTCACCACAACCTCTGCCTCCCAGGTTCAAGCAATTCTCCTGCCTCAGCCTACCGAGTAGCTGGGATTACAGGCATGTGCCACCACACCCAGCTAATTTTGTATTTTTAGTAGAGATGGAGTTTCTTCATGTTAGTCAGGCTGGTCTCAAACTCCCAACCTCAGGTGATCCACCTGCCTCAGCCTCCCAAAGCGCTGGGATTACAGGTGTGAGCCACCGTGACCAGCCAAGGGAATGCATTTATTTAACAAATAGAGGTATGTGATGTAACTGCACCTGTGAGTTGAGGGACTAAGATTCATATTCACAAGAATGTATGTGAATATGTGCAGAAAAAAAGACTGGAAGACAATCTGCAACAAAACCTAATAATGATAATACTAGAGGTTCTGATAGTGGGCGATTAATTTAAATTCTTCTCCAACAGTTCAGATTCTCTGTAGTTAAATCGTATAACTCTGATGAAGATGTACTTACATATTAGTATACATGCATACCTACATATGCATACATACACATACATATATATGCAAACACACATACATACGTACACACACACACACACACACCCACAGAAGAAAACGTCTTGGTGTCATGTTTTAAACTTGTTTTGACCAGTTGGTTTGGAGGCTCTCTGGCCTGTACACTTTATAATTGCCATACGCTGTGCTGACACTAGATGTCAGGGTATAACTGAGAACCAAAGAACCGTATGTTTGCAAGGTTGCACTGCCCTTGGAAGTCTCTTGGATTTTTAAAATATCCTACAAGTCTCAGGTAGCAGAATCTTTGAAATTTAGCCATTTTAAAGCATCCTTTAAATGATGGGCACTTAAACATGATGATTTAAAACTCCTTGCACAGACAGCGAGGCAGAGCATAGACTTTGGAATCAGAGTGAGTTGGCTTTGAACACTGGCTTTAATAAGCCTTGTGATCTTTAATAAATTATTATACTTAGTGCCTCAGATTCTCTCTGTGACATTGAGCTTGTGAGTTTGTTTACAGGATTAAAGAGATAAAGCATCTAAAACCTCCAGCATACAGCCTGATGTTTTTCTGATCCTTGAAGGGAGCACAGGACGATTTAGCTTGTTGGGTTTCCAGGAGCAGGGCCATGTGCGTCAGGACAAGAAACGAACCTTGACCTCTTGCCCAGGGCACTTCCCTCTTGACCTCTAAGTCCATTAACAAACTCTGTGTGACAGCAGCAAAACAGATTGCACTCCGGATACATATACAGAAACAATACACACAAACATGTGATCTTTTCTCCCTGAAATGAATCATTCATCTATTAAACCACATACAGTAAGTCCTCATTTAACATCATCAGTAGGTTGCTGGAAACATTGACCTATAACACAATTAAAGGGATGTGTAACAGAAGCAGTTTTACCATAGGCTAATTGATATAACCAAGAGTTAAGTTCCTATGGCATATTTCTGATCCCAAAACCATCATTAAACTTAAAGACCTAAAACACTTCTAATATTAAACCCTGAAGTAAATCTGAGCTATACAAATATTTAAGAACAATTAATGAAAACAAATAATGATTTGCCCAGTATTTGGTGACTCCATGAGTGACAGCAGTTGTAGTGGTGGTGGGTTAGATCAAAGAATAAATGTCTGCAAAGTGAAATTGTAAGGAGCACCTCCTGCCAACCTGTAGTTCACCATCAGTCAGAAATATGGTAACTGGCTGAGTTCTTCCATACTTTACCCTTTCCTGGTGGCTCAGGAAAACAAATCATTGAACAAGATACCATCCCATTGCAGGACTCAGCCCTGGGCAAGACACCATCCCATCTCAGGGTGCACTCACACATACCCACACTCACTCTGATCAGGATGATGTACACACACCAATTCGCCTAATGGGCACAGCTGTAGACTATGGGGGAAATCAAAATACCTGGAGAAAAATCACCCAGGCAGACAAGGTGATAATGTGCCAACTCCACACAGACAGTGGCCCAAGCGGCCAATGCCTTTATTTTTATTTTTACTTTTTGTTGGTGGGGGGGACGGAGTCTTGCTCTGTCACCCAGGCTGGAATGTAGTGGTGCGATCTCTGCTCACTGCAACCTCTGCCTCTTGGGTTCAAGCGATTCTCCTGCCTCAGCCTCCCAAGTAGCTTGGATTACAGGCGTCTGCCACCACACCTAGCTAATTTTTGTATTTTTAGTAGAGACGGGGTTTTGCCATTTTGGCCAGGCTGTTTGAACTCCTGACCTCAGTTGATCTGCCCACCTCGGCCTCCCAAAGTGCTGGGATTACAGGCACGAGCCACTGAGCCCAGTCTTTGGCCCAATGTCTTTAAAGTTCACCTGGAAATCATATTTATTTGAATGGCACATTTGAGATAAGAAAGAATCTTCATCTGACTTTCATGTCACTCTGGTGTGGGGATGGGCAGGCTGTGGTTCCTATTTTGCAGGTGAAAACGCACTACATATAATTCCGCTCCAGAAGCAGTCAGGGAGGAAGTGGTGCATTGTTATTTTGTTAGATCTATTTGCCCATTTCATAGAAACAAAGTCATTTCAAACCATTAGCTTGTTTCCTCTCTATGAACTGACACAATGGTTCATCAATTTGGTGTCACTTTCGCTGGGACATAAACAAACTGGGCCACTGTCAGAATCTCACTGGAAAGCCTTATTCCTGAGTCTTTCCAAAACAAGACAAACCTGTCGCAGGGCAGTCCACATATCTGTCCTCAAAGATCACCGGCAGGGTGTTCCAATCGCCGTCGATGTCCAGGCACTCTGCAGGCAGCGGAGGCATGCTGGTGAGGTACTCTGAGTTCCGGATGTCCAGGGATAGCTGGCTGTGCGTCTGTATCCTGGGGAGCACATGGCAGGGTAAGCACCCAGGGAAGAGTGAAAGGTTTCCAAACTGTTACCCCCTCTTCCTAATCCCAGGAAAATACTCAGTTCTCAGCCGACTCTGGCAATTGTCTGCCCATCATCCTTTTCTTCCACCCACCTACTCAGCCCCCAGAGCCATAGTCTGCTTTGTTTTGGAACTGACTGAGGTGCTGAAGTGAAAGGCCATGGATTATAGGATTAGCAGAAACACAAGGGCATTTATCATAGACCATTTTAGTGAAATATAATAAATACCACATTAGTGGAAAGCAAACTGAGTTTTTAAATGGCTAGAAATTTAGAAATTTTAAATTAGCAATTTGAAAAAATATAAATTACACATCTTTTACTCTTTTCTTACTTCTTAGACGACTTGGGATCTGGTCATATTTTGGCATATTGAATTAAAACCTATCTAAAATACCATTTTTATTGATTATTACATGGACAGTGGCATCCTGGATGAAGGTATACATTTCCCTAGATCAAGAGCCATATTTTTTGGTTTCCCCTGTAAGATGAAAAAAAATATGTCCCATATTCTTTCTTTCTGACATATATATCCTTCCACCAACAGGAATTCAATTCCAGAGTTTGGAATAATCACCATTCCTAAGTGTGTATTCCCTTCTCATCAAGTTTCTACAGAAGGGGGAGAGTGTATTTTACTCTATAAAGTAAAAAAGCATGAACATTTCATCATTATTTTCCATGCAAACTCTATCACTCTTCCCCCAAGGGAAGAAGGAGCCTTACAGAGTCTATGAGTTTGGGGAAGACTTGAGCTTGCAGAGCTAGTTTCCGTGTGTCTGTCTATCACTCCTGTGGAGCAGCTCGGCCTCTGGAAGCTCCCTTCTTACTCCCCAGCCTTGCAGACCAGCTGCTTGTAGAAGAGCTTCATAGCTGTGAAACCGCACAGACTCAAAGCAGCTTCTCAAACTCAGCGTTCTCAGGAACAGGTGCAATGAAGATAAATGTATGGACATATATAATATTTATGTATGTAGAGTTCATAGATTATACATATTGAATTGACATATGAAGTATGATTTCATATACGTATCTATTTACTATACATATTAAATATGTATATTTTGTTTCCTCCTCATTTTTAATTGGATGTTAACCCACCACAATAGAGAGGAAGGTTATTTTCTCTTCCTCAAAGCTCTGAAGGCTGCTACAACTTCATAACTCTGTGAATTCTCGGAATATTCAACTCCTTAAATGTTCTTCTCTGAATATGTAACTCTTTACGTATTCTTCTCAGCATATTTAACTCTTTAAATATTCTTATCTGAGTGTTTAAATGGAATTTTATCGCAGTTGATTCTGCACTTCTTACCACCCTCTGAATCTGGAATTTCTGGCCCAGTTTTGGTTTTATTAGAAAATATGTTGAATCCCAGCGGACTTAGGATGGCGTGCATGGGCTAGGAAGTATACCGAGAGGACTGCAGCTTGATTTTAGGTCGAACAAGCTAACAGTCATGAAAAAACAAGTGATTAACCAAATAATTAAAATATAGCAGGACAGGTGTGGGAGAGTCAGGTCTAAGTTACGTTATGCAGGCTGTGATCTAGGGAAACGCAGCTTCTTGAGCATAGGGCTTTCGAGAATGTGACCAAGTACCTAAAACAAGGCCTAGCAAGTGTTAAAAAGCTGACTGAACATGCTAAAGGGTACACAGAAATCAGTGCCTATCTCTGATTGCAGGAATCTGAGGAGTCTGGTTCTAGGCTGAAATCCTGTGCATGACCTCTCAAGCCCAACCATAGGCAACTGCAAGGTTTTGCTAAGCAGGCCTCACAGGAGAAGCTTCCCCACCATCCTTAAACTTGACGCACAGCCAGTGCAATGTGGCCGTCTGGAGGAAGTTGCAGAATAGCTGTGTCATGCTAGATGTAACTATGACACTGTTACTATCTTTTTTTTTTTTTTTTTTTTTATGAGACAGAGTTTTGCTCTTGTTGCCCAGGCTGGAGTGCAATGGCACAATCCTGGCTCACTGCAACCTCCACCTCCCGGGTTCAAGAGATTCTCCTGCCTTAGGCTCCCAAGTAGCTAAGATTACAGGCAGGAACCACCATGCCTGGTTAATTTTGCATTTTTAGTTTCTCCATGTCGGTCAGGCTGGTCTCGAACCCCCGACCTCAGGTGATCCACCTGCCTCGGCCTCCCAAAGTACTGGGATTACAGGCATGAGCCACCGCACCCGGCCCACTATCTTTATTTGAAGATTAAATATGTTTTAAGAAATGCGAATGGGTGCCAAGTTGACAAGGGATGGATTCATGTTGGTTGATTTTGGATGTCACCTTGATTGGATTATGTGATCCCCATATAGCTGGTAAAGCACTATACATTGTCAAACATTGCATGGATTATTCTCATTGCTTCTGCTGAAAGGGAAACCTAGGTGGTTTAGCGTGGATTAGAATGACTGGGATGCCCCAGGAATGTCTGTGAGGGTGTCTCCAGAGGAGACTGGCGTGCAAATTGTGGGACTGAGTGGGGAAGATCTACCCTTAATGTGGATGGCACCATCCAATTAGCTGGGTCCTGGATGGAACAAAAAGCAGAGGAAAGGCAAATTCATCTCTCACTCTCCCTTGGGTCTGGAATGCTCTTCCCCTGCCCTTAGATGTCAGAACTCCAGGTTCTCTAGGTCTTGGACTCTGGGACTCTCAACAGCACTCTCTGCACCCCATGTGCTCCCAGGCTTTGGCCACCATCAGCTTCCTTGGTTCTGAGGAATTCTAACCTGGCTTGAGCTCCCAGCTGCCTTGGTCCTCCAGCTTATAGAAGGCCCATTGCGGGACTTCTTGGTCTCCGCAATAAAGTGAGCCAATTGTCCTAATATATTTCTTGTCATCTCTCTCTCTCCATGTATATCCTATGGGTTCTGTCTCTCTGGAGAACACTGAGGAAAACAGATCCTGGTAACAGAAATTACCAGGTGCTAATTGACTGAAGCAAGCTGGGGGAGAAGTGTTCCAGGCAGGGATGCTCTCCTCCATGGCAAAGATCACAGTTAGGAAACACCACAATCCACCCCACTCAGCCCAACCAAAGGCAGTTGTGATGTCCACTCCCCCTGCTGTGTGTTTTTACAATGCCTATCACCTTCGTTCATGCTGCATAACTGACTGATTCATAATGCTTGTTGTTTAGCACCTGTCTTCCAACACATGCTGTTTTGCTCACTGATGTATATCCCAAGTGCCTTAGACAATGCCTCCCGTACAGCGAACAGCATTTTGACTATACTTGTTAAATCAATAAAATGAATCAACACGGCTTATGCAGGGAACGAGGGAGCTCTGCAAGAGTGGTTCCGACGGCTGGCGCTGCAGCAGGAAGATCCTGAGCACCTTTTTTGAGTCTGGACCCTACGTGGGCAATGAGGAAGCAGTGAAGACCCATAGGCCAAGAAGGACCACAGCCTCATCTGTGTTTCAGAATGATCATTCTGACCAGGCAGGGAGTCTGTGAGTCAGTGGGTGTCCTCACATGTGTGGTGTATGCAGGCGTGTGGTTATGGGTGTGGCACGTGTGCATGTATGTTTTCCTGAGTGTATGCATGTGCGCATGTGTTTACATGGACACATCTATGTTTATAGAGGCGGAGGTGTGCATGTGTGTGCATATGAGTGTAGCTGGGTGTATGCATGGGTGCATATGTGGCAATGTTATTGCTGCATGCACGCATGCCTGTCCACGTGTATGTGTTTTATGGGGTTCTGTGGAGAATAAAGAGGGATAGGCTAAGAAAGGTCAATTAAAAGGCAACACTATTTGAACAATAATTAAAGGGAAAAACTACTTTCTTTCTGAGTTAAGCAAACTACAGGGAGAACGTGGAGTTGGAGTTGGAGTTGAGTTTATTATTAGCAAAACTGGGAGTGAATCTTAATTTCTGACTCTCCAAGGCTCTGATTGACCCCCACCCTGCCATCACTGTAACTCCTCCACCCTCCTCTTCACACACTGCCCTCCGGCCCCACTGACGTTCTCCTAGATCTTTGGTACAGCGTTCAGCCTGCGTCTGGCCTCAGGGCCTTTGCACTGGCTGTTACCTCCGCCTGTAATGCACTGTCCTCCTGGGCTCCTTCCCACCCTCAGACCTTAGTGTAAATGTCACCTTCTCTGAACTGTTCTCCTTTAACACGCTACTTTAGACAGCCACTGGTCCTATTAGGTCAAATCAGGAACTTTCTATTACCCGGTTCTTTAGCCCCATCTTAAATTTTCTTGCTTATTTGCAAATTTATGTATTGTCTTCTCTGTCCAGTGAGGGCAGAGACCTTGTCTACTTTGGTTGCTTTTTAATTCACCGTATGGAAAGTCCCCAGATCAGTTCCTGGATATAAAGGATGATGAATAATTATGCAGAGGGAGGGAGGAAGGGAAGGAGAAAGGGAGTTGAGTAAATAAATACATTAGCAACTAACAGTAGCATTAATTAAATAAGAAATCCTCATTCCTTATCATCAAGACGATCCAAACAGGAATCTGAACTCTGCCTTTGCCTTTTCAAGCTGTCACCTCCAATTCCACTCCCTACGTACTCCTCCCCCGCCCCACCCATGGCAAAAGCCACGGAAGTGGAGAGAGACTAGCCTGGAATGCACCCTGCACAGGTCAGCCTGGCACACCTGTGTCTGAGCGTGCCTGCTCCATTCATGGCCCCTGTTCAGCACATGGTCACCTCCTTATCTATCTAAACGACACTCTGAGGGAACAGGGTTTGCTTGGAAGCCAGTTGTTTGCACAGTAGGCAGAGACACTCCCATTCTGAGCATTCAGGCAGAATCTTTGGATTTTAGTTGGGCTATTGTGTACGGCACGTAGGGAAAGAGTCTCCTGAAACATACAGGACCTGCTTCAGCTTTTTTTTTTGTTTCAACATCAGGTTTACCTGAGTCCGGACTTATGCTGTCACACAGGAATCCTGACTCCAGGAATACAGAGCGAACGCATAAGGACACTTCTGTTTTAGAGATTCACAAATCTGCATTTCACTTTATTCCTCCTCATTTGTTCTTTAGGATGATGGCTCAACAGTGCACAGAGAAGCCAAAGCAAGCAGGTTACGAGTGTGGTCACTGGGCTCCAACACATCCTGTTTGTGTCACTTGCTGGCTGTGTGGTCTAAGGTAAGTTACTTAACCTCTCTGAGCCCAGGTTTCCCCAGTTTCTTCTTCTTTAAAGTGGGGAGAATAATAGTACTCTATTCACATGAACTCTAATTATAGAGTTCATGTGAATATTAAACGAGCCAAAGCATGTGAAGCACTCATTTCTGATCAGAGTAGTTTCAATAGACTAAGCACCATGAATAAATGTCTATTTATTCGCACCAAGTAAAATGCCTATGTGGTCAACCCTATGAACATAGCATCTCTTAGAATGAATTCCTTTTCAAAAGTTAAAACTTACAATTATGTAAAAGAAAGAGTGATATCTCATTACTATTGTTATGAAAATGAATACATCAGTATAGGTTCCATCACCACTTCCACATTCATTCCTCAGCAAACTTTCACCCAACACCTCCTTGCTGTGTGAAAAGCACTAGCTAGACATTGGTAAAACAGAGAAGAGGAACAAGAAAACACACTCTTGCTACTGGTCAATTCTAGATGATTTGTTAACACTTTTTATTACAACCCATGGCAAAAGATGGTCTTCATTTCCATGGCAACCCAGTGCTATCACATACTCCCAGAAACACACACTGAAGGAAAAGTTTCAGCAAACACTCCTTCCTCATATCATCTATTCCGCCTTGCCTTGCCCTGTCCTTTCCTACTCCCTCTTATCCTATCCTATTTCATTTAAGAAGCACTGTTCCAAACACACTAAGTTGATTTCACTGTCCATTAAATGATTGTGACCCATCGTTTGAGAAACACAATTTAATCTGAGCTTGAACAAGATGGGTCTTGACAGCTGAGTTTCACCTGTGCCATCTACATTGCCCCATGTCCATCCTGATTTGGGAGTCCGCTACTGCCTTGTGTAAGCAGCATGACCTCCCTGGGGCAACTAACTCTCTCCAGCTCTGACCTGCAGGTGTGCAGAGCCACAATCACGCACAGGTGCCAGCCCTACATAGCCCCTCTTCACTATCTCACGGTAAGCCTCACTTCTCTTCATAGCACTTTGTACATTTTCTCTAGCAATCTTCTCAGTCTGAAATAAAATTCTCCCTCTGTTTCACAGCTCTTCTTATTCTTGATGACCTGGCAAAAAGTTTACTTTCTCCTGAGTAGTATCCCACTTATCTTAGTCTGTGATTTATGTTTTCTGTTAATGTCTACTATTCCCTGAATGCTTACAACATTCTCTATTCTCTAACGTCACTCAGAGGATAAGTATTTCAATCTCCTGGGGATTTGGAGAGCTCCATCTCTCACCTGATTCAGATCTCCACTCAACCATCACCTTCTCCAGCAGACCTTCTGTGACAATTCATGAACTAGGACTCTGTTCCTCCTCACAGCGATGCATGTTTCCCCATAGCACTTACTACCACTTAGCATATCATATCTATGTACTTGTAGGCCTTCCATCACCAAAACATAAGCTCAATGGGATATTGGATTTGTCTGTTATATTTGCTGTTGGATATCCAGCGCTCAAAATAGTGAAGAGCTAACATAGTCAACAGTGAATACATTAGTTATTGAATGAAGGACTCTTCCCTTTACATCTAAAAAAATTAAATATAAGAGATTCAGTACCTAGTTTGATGTCACAAGCATTATAAGTTACAGAATCAACATTTCAAATCATGTATATAAGATTTGAAATGCCAAGGCCCACACTCATTTGCTGGTAAAGGAAAAACAAAAGCATTAACCATAATGTTCATAGTACACGATCCAAAGTCTTTTCCTGGCCAACAAGGCCCCACATGGACTGGTCCCTCCTGTCCTCTGGCCTTCCGTCCCTCCCCTCTCCTACTTTCTCACTGTATTCTGGCTACACTTGCCTTCTTGCTGATCTTTAAACATGTTATGTTCCCATATCAGAATCTTTATGACAACAATTCTGTCTGCCTAAACAATATTCTCGTATGTCATGGCATGGCTTGCTGTAACCCCAGACACTGTTCAAATGTCACATCTTCAAAAAGACCTTTTCTTATCACATTGGCTAAAATAGACTTTCTCTTCTACTCAGTGTTGCATTGGGACCCATTGACGCTGGTTTGCAAGAGCTGACTGTGCACATCTCTTCCCAATTCCATATTCAGAGATAGCACATTGGTAGCTTGAAAGCGACCCTTGTGAAAACATTTGCACAGGAGAAATCAGCAAACACTACAAAAGGCAGTTCGTCCTTTGTCTATTTTTGCTCTTCTGAAAGCTGGTGGTTAAACATTTATGAGATTGCTAGGCATACCCCATTTCTCTTCATTTTCTATGTTCTTATCTTGCTTTTTTTCTTCCACTTGTCAAAACTTGAAATTACATAATTTATGTCTTGCCTGTTTCCTGAATAGGATGACTGACCCATGTATACAGCACCTTTACTATATTACTATTGTATTTCCACTTCTCCATGGACAATACACATTTGCTTACTTCATCAGTCACCGTCTAACCCTCTCTGAGGAGAGTATGTGGCTAGCTCCATGTGTTCCATATGCATGGCCATGCCTGTTACGTCCTCACAATTGCTATCTTACCCACAGTGTGGATAAGGAAGCTGAGACTGGATGGGGGTGAGAAAAAAACAAGAAGGACAGAAACATAACTCTCTCAAGGACCAATTGCTAATAAATGCAGGAACTGGGTCTTGAACCCATGTAATCTGAGTACTGGATCATCTGCAGTTTGTACTGGTGGTCAGTGTTCCAAAGCTCTTCTGGGAGAGCAGCTGTCTCTGAGTCTGTCTCCTGTGTCTGTGCTCACACTCCTTGAGAATGCAACCATGGCTCCACAACCTAAGGCTTCCCTATTGTTGCGGTAACTCTGGAAAGAAGATTTCCTGCAGGGATCTTGATATGCAATCCTTTTCTCAGTGACCCTCACAGTTCTGTTTATATTTGTCAGATTAGCTCTTCTCTGATTTTAATTCTAGAAAATATATTCTCCCAGTTCTAGCCGGCCACTGGGATACAAGAATTAATGAGTGAGTGAACGACAGCAGAAATTCCTAGACTTGTCATTTCAACACGCAGCTGTGCTTTCCTTGGTGCCACCCCCTTACTTGCAGAATCCATGAGACAAGCCGTGAATGTCACTGTACTTTCCAAAGAGAATGAACTGTGGGGAGGAAAATAGGATTCCAATGAGAAAGGTGAAAAGGTCTCCACGTCCGTCTTGAGTGATGGATGGGTCTCACGTGTTTCTCCTTCTATTTTTGCTGTGGCATCTCAAACAGCTTTCCCTCCACATTGAATTCTTGAGGTGAACGTATCATTTGGAAGCAAAAAGAAACCCTTGGATCGTGGACCAGAGGACAAAACCTATTAGAGGATTCTCTGCTCCCACTCCCCCGGGAATCTATGAGACAGTGACCTCATCCTCCATCAACCCCCTCACTTCCTTGAATACTTTTCAGTTTTTTTCTAGAAGAAGGCAAACTTAGAAATTCATCAGCCCTCCTAAGTACGTAGTTCAGACTTAATTCTTATGCTAAATGCATTTCATAGCTACCACAGAGTCTCAGGCGCATTCTGTGTTTTTTTCTGACATAGTTTGCGGCCATACCACCTGCTTCTAATTCATTTTGCAGAGGACTCAGCACAGATGTCTTCAGGGATCTAGGGTGCCTTGATTCTGTCTATAAAACCATGACACTCCATGAAAGAAAATTTTGGCTGGTGACCTTCTCTGCCACCTGCCAGCTCCCCACTCTGCAATCTGACTCTTTTGCCTGCAGAGGAAATGCAGACAGAAAGTGCAGAGGTGGGCACACTTCTCTCCTTCACATCCAGTGAGGAAGTGAAGAGTAACTTTGAACTGCATGTCTTGGGTGGCTGCTTTTAGGGGTGAAGCGGGCATGCAATGGATACTTACAGATTCTCCTGAAACGTCAGGACTGCAAGCTTTTGGTGCTCCATGTAAAAGAAGGCCTCAGAAAACCTTCGGACCTGCAGAATAAAACAACGTAAACAGTTCAATTCTTTAGGTGGGTATTACCAGCACTTTCTTTTTTTTTAATTGAGGCTCAAAGAGATGAATGGCATTTCCTAATAGGAGGAGAGCCGTGCCCATGACCTGAAGGTCCTGAAACAACAGTCTTCACATTCCTCCAATCTGATCTCTCTCCTTCATAGCTCTTCGCCCACACTTGGTCTATGAACACAGGTGAATGCAGTGTATGAATCTGTCCTTGCATTGTTTTTGCTGTTAATTTTAACTTGAGGTCTTATTTGTTCTATAGAATATAAGACCTCTGTGAACAGGGTGCATAAATAAATGGAGATGAAACAGACTTCCCAAACCCAGTCATGTATGTTCTCTGAACATCTTGTGGACTCTGATCTTCATATGTTTTGTCACCTTGTTCTCACGAGATGTTGGTCTAAATACCAACATATTTAGTTATACATCAACACCTACCCATATGCACCTAAGCTGGTGGCAGAGAAATACACAGAGAGCAATGTCTTACATTAAAAAGCGCTTTTTGAGCTGGGTGCAGTGGCTCGTGCCTGTAATCCCAGCACTTCAGGAGGCCGAGGTGGGCAGATTGCCTGAGGTCAGGAGTTCGAGACCAGTCTAGCCAACATGGCTAAACCCCGTCTCTACTAAAAATACAAAAAAGTTAGCCGGGCGTGGTGGCGTGAACCTGTAATCTCAGCTACCCGGGAGGCTGAGGCAGGGGAATTGCTTGAACCAGGGAGGTGGAGGTTGTAGTGAGCCGAGATCACACCACTGCACTCCAGCCTGCGTGACAGCACAAGACTCCGTCTCAAAAAAAAAAAAAAAAAAAGTACTTTTTCCAAAATACTTCTAATATTTCTTGTGATAGGCTCTGACATCCTCTGAGATTGCCAAGACAAGTATTCTATGAATGACACAGCAAAGGCCTGAGAGGCTAAGCATGTTCACAACGCCAGCCTGCACGATCACGGTAGAGACAGCAAAGCACGAACGAAGACCTAGAGGCCAATCCCAATGCCTGATCTAATTCTCATAAAGGTTCCTCCAAAGAAATCAAATGCATGTGATGAGAGAATGCACAGCGGTTGGCCACTCACCCTCAGGGTGTGGTGTTCCTGGGTGAGATAAGTGGTCACTTGGGAGTGCAGAGTGACCGTGTCCAGGAACTGGGTCCACAGAGCCATCATGTGGGATGTGAGCCAGGCCAGATCCTTGCTTATCTGCTCAGCGATCTTCTCTGGATTGTTCAACATCTGGAGAGGCAAAACAGGTGGTAGTCAAGGCTCCTGACCCCATGAAGTCAGGAGCAGTCTTCTTCCTGAAGTCTTTACTGACTTTTCTGTTTTCAATAAATCACTCTCCTTTCTCTATACATCTGTAGTCTTATATTACACCTCATAATACTACAGGATCATGTTATCACGTTTGATCTGGAAGCTAAAACAGCAATGGCAACAATAAATTTTTGAGGTAGTTCCTGTCTATAGAAAAACATCCAAAGCCCTTAGTCTGGCAGGCAAGATTGTCCACTACCTAGTCCCAGTACATCTTTTCCATTTCATTTTGCTTTCATGTATGTTCTGAGTACAGCTTACTCTTAGATTCCTATAAACATCTTGCAACTTTAATATTTTCTGTCTCTCTTCATTTATCCTGGATATCCCCTTTCAACTTTTCTATCAAATCGTCTAATCCCATCACCACAAAGCTCAATTCATCCTACTTTTCAATGCCCAGAGCCAGCAACACTTGCTTTATGACATCTTCACAATTGCCATCAGCTGGAAAGCTTTTACTCACATTCTCCCCAAACTCCTCAAGGTACCCCAGATCCACATACTGGACTCTACTCTGTATCCCATCAAATTTTGGATGCAGTACTTCACAGCAGTTATAACTTCCAATCGTCACTATCTCCTATGTGGAACATTGAACACTCGGCATTTGATGGTGCTCCCCATCTAATCCAGAGGATACTAGCTACCCTTTGGTAGAGTCACTGTGGCCATCCAATTACAGAAAGTGAAATGAGAGTCAGTAAAAGAATGCCCACCCTCACACAGAGCAGGGATTCAATAGAAGGGATTTATTACTATGAAGCCACATCACCACGTCACCTTCACATAGTAAGTGTTTAAAACACCCCCTGAGAGAAGAGAGCATCTCTATAATCTCACAGCAGCTGAGGACTGAGGCAATTCATGCACGGTCAATGCTCCACAGCTTTTCTCCACCATCCTCCTCACATTACTCCACATTTGTTTTTGTTTTTCTTTTAGTGGCAGGGTCTCGCTCTGTCACCCAGGCTGGAGTGCAGTGGTGTGATCATGGCTCACTGCAGCCTCAAATTCCTGGGCTCTGGCAATCCTCCCATCTCAGCCTCTGGCTGGGACTACAGGTGCATGCCACTGCACGCAGACAACCGTTTGTAGAGACGGGGTCTCACTATGTTGCCCAGGCTGCTCGAACTCCTGGGCTCAAGTGATCCACCTGCCTCAGAGTGTTGGGATTATAGGCATGAGCCATCACACCTGGCTTTACTCCACATTTCTTATGGGGGATTCCTGGTTACATTAACTAAAACTTAGAGGAGTTAGACTAGAAAGGGCCTAGAGGCTTTGGGAGAAGACCCTTTGGAGAGAAACTCTTTAGATAGCTGCAGTTTAGAACCAGGAGAACCATGTTTTGGGGGAGTAACTTGAATTCTGGAGAGGTGAGAAGAGAGGTCACACCTCTGAGAATGGCAGGGAGCCAGTTGCCAAGGTCTGTCACTGACCTCTAAGCTTTATCACTTATTCAAGCCTTTAATCCCAGGCATATGTTTAGAATAAGAGAGAACTCAGAGATGAACAAGAGAGGGTCTCTGTCTGTAGGGAGCCTTGTTCAGTGGTGGAAACAGGAACGTGAGTTAACAATGAAAAGTGCCGTGGAGCTCTCTACCATGCGCAATAGACCAGGGACACGCAGCCACAGCCACTTCCAATCCCATTCCTTTCCCTTCGTTGCCCCGTGCCTCAGTTTCCCCATCTGTAAAGTGAGTATGTAAAGCAAATTACTGCTTTTGGATGTAACAACATATGAGGAGATCTAAGTCTAATGCTTCGCTTGAAATGCTGAAAGTTTCTTCAGCTGTTTTTAGACCGAAGACTGGTGCTAGATGGAGACTGATTGGGTAAAGTGAAGCATCCAAGAGTATGAAAAAGAGGGAAGGAGGAGTTTGGCATACAGTAAGCTTCTCTAAATGTTGCATATTTCGGCTTTATCATGAATGACTTGCTTCCAGATATGGAACATCATTTAGCCACAGCATCATCTCTGAGCTACTTCTTCCAAAAGGTAAGATAAGTCCGTGATGATGACACAAGCTACGAAACCCCAAAATGAGGGAATGGCCTGCATTTTCTTCTGATGGAAGCTTTATTTCCAGCATTGGCTCCGGGGCAGGCAGGGGTCAAACAGGGAATGGCCACTCTTGGCCCATTCTCATACATCATGGTCAAAAGTGTGAAGTAAAAATTAGGGCCAGGCACGGTGGCTCACACCTGTAATCCCAGCACTTTGGGAGGCTGAGGTGGACAG